>NC_056735.1:375155632-375158132 GCF_019279795.1 Protopterus annectens
TTTTAAGGGAAAAAAATTTTTTAATTTCCAAGGAATTTTTTTTAAAAATTCCCCCAAATTTTTTGAAAAAAGCACCAGGAGACCAGTTGTGGACTTTTCTTTCTTGAATCAATGTATGATAGTACCCAAGTTCAAAATGCTTTCACTTCACAGCCTTGTTACCCCCATTTTGTCATCTGAGTTTTTTTTAGCAAACTTAGACTTAAAAGATGTATATATCATTCCTGTTCATCCACATTTCAAGTTTAAGCTTTAAGGTTTTCTGCATCTGCATCACATTAGCAGTTCCCTGTCTTACCTTTTTGGGCTATCCACTGCTACTAGAATGTTCACAAGGTGTCTTGCTCCTGTCATAGCCCATTGTAGGCTACAGGGTATCCAGATTTTTCCATAATTAAATGACTTGCTTATCTGTGTAGAGTATTTTTGAAAGAATCGGGAATTTTTCACTTGACTAAGAGATCTCATACATAGGCTGGATTTCCAAAAGAGCATTCAGAACTGTTTTGACTCTGTCACACAGGACTGTGTTTCTAGGGTACCTGCTAGACACCTCAGTACAAAGAGGTTTTCTTCTACAGAAAAAAAAATGGATCTATATGCAGATCTATTCCAGGGGTTTTCCACACACACTTCTGTCACAGCAAGAGTACAGTTCAGGATTCTAGGTCTCATGGTATCCATGGTTCTCATGATACTTTTTGAAATACTCCACATGAGAAAGATGCAGATGGTATCTGAGGCCTCTTTTGTCCTAGCATCAACACCCATTGTCTTTTCAAATTCCAGTTATGTGATTTGTGAAAAGAGAAGTCACTCATTGGAGCCATCAAATATCCTTGAATCTAGGTCTCCCATTCTCCTTGTTGCAAAGCAGTCAGTCACTACAGATGCTTTGGACTTTGCCTGGGGAGCAGTGTCAAGGGGGATAAAAGTGCAAGTTCTCTGGGACAAGAAAGGCATACAAAACCTCATAAACATAAAAGTGATGCTAGCACTTATAAAATCTTTTAACTGACTGAATTGCCTGTGGTTCCCTGGACCTCTTCAAATGATTACAGGCAATATCACAGTGATTTGGCACATAAAAAAGCAGGGGGAGCCAGATCTTAACCCCTTTGCAGACTAGCCATGTTAGTAGTGGATATAGCTTTACAGCACAATATCAGTCTACAGGAATCTTGCATTACTTTAAATCAAAATGTTGTGGCCAACAAGATGAGTAGGGCAAGGGCAGACCATCACAAATGGAAACTGGATCAGCAGTCTTCCAAGATTTGATCTGTCTGTGGGGCATTCCTTAAGTAGACTTTTTTGCCTCTTCTCTAAATAACCAGCTTGAGCTTGCAGAATTTTGTGCTAGGATTCCATGCAAGAATGCCTAGAAGAAAGACGCCTTTTCTTTTGTTTGGGCAGAAATGTTTCTGCATGCTTTTCTACTCTTTCCACTGCTGTTCAGGGGACTTCTCAAGATTCTTAAGGAATTCCCAAAGATAGTTGTGGTGACTCCCTTCTAGTCCAGACAACAGTGGTTCTCTTTTCTTTTGGAATTGACGAGGGGCAATTACAACAAGCTTCCTCCCAGACTGTATTTACTCACACAAGAACATGGTTGTTTGACATCCCAAACTCAGACAACTGCAACGGAATGCCTGGATGACAGGGTCTTTAAAACCTTTTGTGCTCCTGTTTACTGAAGACATGCAGCAGCTGCTAATGGCATGAAAGTGTGCTACTAGAAAATCCATATTAAAGCAAATGAGTTTTTCCTAGTTAGTGCTGACAAAACAACTAGCACCCATTCAGGGCTTGTGTTTCACTGGTTTTACAGTATTCGTGTGAATTAACCTTTGATGAGACAAGATTGTATCAGTAAAAGAAGAAGGAACAACCTGTGTCAAAGCAGACTATTTCTCAGGCTATTACCTTTTGTTATTCCCACCACAACAAAACTGCTCCAAGAAGGATTAAGGCACATTCTGCACGGGCCTTGGCTTCATTTATGACTTTCTGGAAAGGGCTGGATTTTGAAAAGTACAGTTGAATAAGTAAACTTACAGTTGCAATAGATGTAAATATTGTAAAAGCAGTAACTTAGTCCTCTATGCATGCCTTTACAAAGCTCCATAAACTAGATTCCTTGTCCAGGTCTAGGACAAGCATTGCTAGGACCATTTTCCAGGGGCTGTTGGATCCTTCCCTCATCCACCTTACTGTTAATCTGAGCTATACCACAGCAGTGATGAATATGAAGAACTTAGTACAGCTGTGTAATTAAACTTATCATAACAGTAGATGGCTGAATGATCACCACTGTAGTAGCCAATCCATCCCCCTTGTTTTTTCTGACTGATGGCTTGGACATACGGAAGGTGCCATGAAGCTTTGGAAGATGGCTTATAGCTTATGCAGGATATAACCCATATAGCTTAGGCTACTACAGCAGTGATCATCTGAACATTTACTGTTATGGTAGGATTACTTATCCAGCTGTACTTTT
>NC_056735.1:375478132-375560632 GCF_019279795.1 Protopterus annectens
GACTGCTTATCACTGTCTTTCAATCCCGCTGGCATAGCTTATCCAGAAGCTGCTAAGAACTGGGAGTTAGGCATGCCATCTGCTGCTACTGGACTGTACACTTCAGGAAAGGGAGAATCACTCTTGTCAGTTTAACAGGAGGGAGCAAATGAAGTTTTACCACACATCCCGGCTAAGAAACTTGAATACTCACTAAGTACCCCTGCCGTGAGTCAGTCTTTCTCTAGTAGTTCTCTCTATGCAACAAAGAAAACATAAGCATATAGCTTCTCCTGTTTCTCTCACTATGGACAGAGATAAACCTACTGGACTTTACTAAAAGTTTATTCCAAGCCTTTAATTTTTAAACCCTGTTTCTTTCCTGTATTCTAAAAGAAAAGATTCCCCTCTCTTTCTGAAGCTGATTCCTACACAAATGAGTAGGGGCTGTAAGGGGAGAGTTTTTCTTCATTAAATTCCCCTCAAGCTGAAGATTCAAATTCTAAAGAGTTTTCCCTCCAGAAGAGTTATCTTTTTTCTGAAACTGTAAAAAAATGAAAGAATTATTTTATTGGGAACAAAATGAAATCCCAGTTCCTCAGCAAAAGTGTTATGACTTGTTACAACTGGATTTTTCTCAGCCTTCAGCTGTTCTTCTTGTTATACCAGCATTCGTGAATGTACAGTATGCCTGATAGTCAACCTCCTACTGTTATAAAGTCTGATAGGTTATACAAAGTACCTTAGACACTTAAGTATCTATTTTAATACCAAATAAACACTTGCAGTTGGTTTCTTATCAAAGCAATCTGCTGCCAAACATATTTTGAATGCTAACCCTTTTCTTCCTGAGAAGGATGGGAAAGCTTTTTATAGATTTGGGAAGAAAGTTTATTTTTCTGCTACATTAACTTTCAGAATTCTAAATTGCCAGGCTCATATATTAATATTTTAGTGGCTTCTTTTTGCAGTCTAGTGCATTAGCAGCATTCAGAAATGAATAACAATGCTGCATGTTTTGAAAATACATGGAATTTAACTGTCTTTTTATGAAAGGCTTGGGTATAACATAGCGATGACAATGATCCATGTCTTATTAGCTGTTTTTATTCCTGCCTTTGAAAATAAAAGCTATGTATCTACTCACTGTTGCTGGAGGGGCACCGGTGTACTTTGGTCGTCTAAAGGTCTCTCTTTCATGATTCTGTGTTGTAGTTTCGAAAGGCACTGTCAAGAACAGGGACACACACTGCAGCAACCCGAGATAAGGAAAGTATAAATAGGGCGTCTGGCTAGATTCTGAAAATAACTTAAAATAAGGAAGGAGGAGAGGGAACCAATGGTGCATGTGTTGGGAGGCCAGTCATTAGTAACATCTGGTACAAAGGAATAGTAGTCAAGAAAACACCTGTGGTGAGAAAAGGAACTGCCAAACAGGTGAGGCCATAGTACAGAACCCTGGGGGACTCCACTGATGAGTGGTCTCTTTGTGGAGGTAACTTCCTCTATTTTAATTATCTGCATTGTCTGTAAGCCATATGGCAATCCAATTTTATACTGTTTTAACTGTATTTTTCATTGATAGATACTGTTTCATTACTCTAAATGTATGTTTACTGAATTACTTAACTGTAAACTGCTTTTTCATACTGAGAGTTGTATTTTCTGTTTGTGAGTGCTCTATCCGAGCTTTTCTCTGCATTTTTGATTTTTTGAGGATTCTGCATTCTAGTCTAGTCTGTTTGCAGTTAAAAGCATTCTCTAGAGTCTGCTTGCTCCTTGATCTGTTTAAAACTTTCATTTAGTGGCTACAGCTAGGAGCTGTAATAGTTTTCCCACCCATCCTCCCTAGTGTTGTGGTGTTCTTATACTTTGTGGCTTTGCAGTTGCCTGCCCATACTCTATATCTGATCTGTGACACTCCTCCCTGTCTAGTGTCATTAGTTTATTCAGTCTAATATAGAACATTTATGAAGGCCAACCCACTCAGATTCTTAACCTTGAATTAATTTCTGTTCCAGCTTTCTCCATTTCCACTTTACTGAAAAAAAAATTCTAAGCTTGTTTTCCCCCTTTCCTGTAACAAGTCTTGTCCAGATACAAATTTGCTGTATCCAGGACTGTTTGTAAGCTCCTGAGCCCCCCCTCCCCACTGCTTAACTAGGGTTAAACTATTCCTGGCACCATAAAGTGTGCTCTTCAAATTTTCCCTTGCAACTAGCCAGCCTTTTAATTTTAGCACTCAAATCTGTTTCTTTAAGCTCAGCACTTGTTCAGAACTCGTTGTAAACACTAAATAAGGTACAAATTACTACAGCACTCAACTTTCCTCACTTGTCTAGAGGAAAACAGTTTTTAGTACTTAATAAATAAGCACCTATCCAGGCATGTCTAAAGGTCAACTCCCGGTGTTTTCTTCTGTCTACCTGATTAATATGGGCATCTTGGGGCAATGCAGCAATTGCCTCATGTACACAGACAACCCCCTCCTCCTACAGCCCAACACTACGACCTGTAAGCGATGCACTTATATAGCCAAACTGGAAGCAAAGCTCTCTTCACCGAAGATTGGACTAGACAGTCAAGAGGAGAAGGTAAACACTTGCACCACACCACACTCATCACATAGTCCCTCAAAACCTACACCATCAAAACACACACACAAAGCACAAAACACACGCCTACATTCATGGAGGCTCTCAATAAAAAATCTGCCCAAACAACCGAGACCTCCAAAGCAGAAATGCAAGCAACCTCCACCCCCCCCCAACACAAACCAAATGACACATAGCCCACATACTCAGTGTGCCACTCAACTGCAGTCCATAAGGCATAACATACCCAACACTCTAGTCATAGGTGACTCTATAGTCAGGCACACTGATGTTCCACTCACCAGGCTAAACAAGGAGAAAGTTACTGTCAGCTGCCTGCCGGGTGCCAGGATCCGCCACATAATGCACTCACTCATGTCACTCCACAACAAGTACAAATATGGCTCTATCATTGTCCATGCTGGTGTGAATGACCTGAGATGTACCTCCCTGGACTAAATGAAAAGAGACATGGAGGAGCTCTCTGATCTTGTAGCCCAGGCAGGTATGACCCTAGCCCTGAGTAGCATCCTGCCATCACCCAGAATGATACCACAGTACAAGGACAAAATGATTGACTTCAACAATTGGCTAAGCTTCTGGTGTCATTCTAAGGGAATCCAGTATCTGTCTGCCTGCGATGACATGATCGACAGACCACGATGCTTTGCTAGAGATGGCCTGCACCTGTCGCCCTTGGGGTTCCGGATACTGGCAGAGGCTCTTCCCACCCCTATAGTGCTTTTTTTAGGCAAGGTTCAAATGACAAATTCACCACCGTACAGGTACAAGCAAGCAAAATCTGAGGGTAATGCTACTCAATGCTAGAAGTCTAAACCTCAAAATGCACTCACTCGAGGCACTCCTTAAAATGGAGAACATCGACATCTGTGCAGTGACAGAGACCTGGTTCAAAACTCCAGAGAGCACCCCTGCATTACCAGGCTATAATTCATACCACACCTTTCGGCCACCTAACCCGGACCGAAACACTAAAGGTGGAGGTGTGTCCATATTCATTAAGGATATCCACACCTCCAAGCTAGTTGCTCAGCATAATGCATCCGAGATTATCCAAGTTCAACTAACTCTGGGCAAGACTGCAATCCAGATTGTAGCTTGCTACAGACCCTCCACCATGCCCCAGGATTCCCACTCCACTTTTCTTGATACACTGGAAAATATTAGGGTACAACCCAACACCCTAATAATGGGTGATTTCAACTACCCCACCATTAACTATGAAAACTACTCATGTACCAACACTTTTGCTCCAACATTTTCTGGAATTCATCAATTCCAACTCCTTGGATCAACTTATCCACACCCCCACCAGGGGCAGCAATATCCTAGACCTGGTCATCACCAACATGGGTGACCGGTGTTCCACACCAGAGGTCAGTTCATCATTGGTCAGATCCGACCACAAGCTAATCACCCTAGACATCAACATCCCGATCCCACCCCCCCCCACCCCCATTAGGAAAACAGCTGTAAAAAATTTCTCCAAAGCCAACTTCACGCTTCTGAAGACAGAAGTGGTAAACTTCACGACACCCATGCAGATGGACAATAGAGGTACGACTGCTGAATCCTACACAAATGCACTTTATAAGCATATACACAAGTGCATGGATTATGTTATCCCTAACAGAACCAAGATGCTATCCTCCAAAAAAAGGAAGCCAATCTGGTGGTCTTCTGCCATAAACAAACTCTGCAACATAAGAAAGAAACTGTTGCAAAAAAAAGTAAAATCCCATGATTGGAGGAACTCCCTGATCAGACTCAGTAAGAAGCTAAGATCCCCCATATAATCCTCCAAAGCTAGTTATGACAACAAAATTGCCTCTGATTCTAAAGACAACCACAAAGCATTCTATAGCTATGCCAAGAATCTCAATGGCAACACTCAGATCTGCCCTGAGTTACAGCACAATGGCACTAAATATACAGAACCAACTGATATTGCCAACATCCTGGCAGATAGGTTCAGTGCTAACTTTACCCCCCTCTCACCCCCTAAAGGGCCCATCTCTATACCCGAAGAATGCAAATTCCTGTAATCATGGCTGCACAGGTAAAAACCTCACTCTCCAAAGCCAAGAACACAGCATCCATGGGACCTGACAAGATCCCAGGCTGCCTTCTACATGAACTACAGAATGAACTGGCACCCCACCTAAATACCATGTTCAGTCATAGCCTCACCTCAGGCTTTGTGCCAATTGAATGGCGCACCACAACAGTTATCTCACTCCACAAAGGGGGAGCCATGACAGACCCCGGGAACTACCTCCCCATTAGCCTGACAAGCCTGGTCTGCAAGGCCATAGAACTTATCATCATGGAACTCATAAACAAAGACAGTGGAGATCTCCAGACTCTGGACCCCACACAGTTCGGGTTTGTAAAAGGCAGATCATGTCTTCTAAACCTGATAGACTTCTTTGAAGCAGTCACCAAAGCCATAGATGAGGGTAAGGTGGTTCACACAGCCTATCTAGATCTCGCCAAGGCGTTCAACACCATCCCCCACTATGGAATTATAGATAAACTCACTAAACTAGGTGTCACAAGATGGGTTGCCAACTGGCTTACTGACAGAACCCACACTGTGAAAGTAGCAGACTCCAAAGCAGACTTCAGACCAGTGACAAGTGGAGTACCACAGGGTTCAGTCCTGGGTTCTCTCCTGTTTGGTATCTACTTCTCTGAAGTACAGGCTAACACAGAAGGTCTTTGGCTAAATAAATTTGCAGATTACTGCAAACTAGGAGCCATAATTGAAACTCCTAACGATTTGGACATCCTACAAAAGGGCCTCACTGAGACAGATACCTGGTGTCAAAGCCATGGCCTCAAGCTAAATGCCAAAAAGTGCATTTTCATCCCCTTTGGTAAAAACTCTGTACCCATGAACTACCACATAGGCGGTAGTCTACTTAACACTGAAAGTGTGATGAGACCTTGGGACACAGGTGGACAGTAGTCTCTCCTTTGCTAATCTTATTGCCACAGTGGTCAGGAAATCCTTCTACGTGGCACACCTCATCACAAAAGGTTTCTCATCCAGAAAAAAAGAGGTCATTGTTCCCCTCTACTCATCACTCATTAGACCTATTATCGAGTACAATGCCCCTTTCGGTATGTACCTCACAAGACATCTACAACAACTGGAAAGGCCGCAGAAATACCTCACAAAGAGGATTACTAGCCTCAACAAACAGATGCCGTACGCAGACAGTCTCAGAAAACTCCAGCTTTACTCTGTCACATATCGCCTATTCAGAGGAGATCTCTGCCTAACATACAAAGCTATGTCAAACCCAGAGCTGTTGGACATGCTCCACTTAAAGAAATCCCAATCCCTCTGAGCTACATGCTCTAAGAACCTAAACCTTGTCATCATAATAAACAGAACATGCTGGAGGGATAGATTCCTGTCCCAGAGACTTCCCATACTCTGGAACAGACTACCTATCTATGTCAAACAGAGCTCCTCATTAGCACTCTTCAAGAAAAATCTTGATGATTGGATGGGTAATAGGAAATTCACCCCAGGGATCACTTCTGTGGCTCTGCTTGACAGGGGCACAGGAAAATCATTTTCCTGTGGCTCTGCTTGACAGGGGCAGAGGAAGATAATTTTCTTGGGTGGCGAAAACCAGGGTACCTTTTTGGCTAGGCTTGTATAGGCCCTAGGGCCAATAGCCTAGTACCTACCTATGAACCTATGAATCAGTTGACATAGGGGTTTATTACCAGTATACTTAACTTCTATACTATGCTTGAATGCAAAATTGTGTCAGATGTTTTGGTCAGGTCAAGGTATGTTGTGTGTACCATTGTGCCTTGTTCTATTGTTTTGGTGACCTTTTCAAAACAATTCACTAAATTGAGTAAGCATGACCTGCCGTTGATTAATCCGGACTAAGACCAGTCAAATGTTTGGAGGTTCCTTATTTCCTGATTAATTAATTCCATGATAAGTCTTTCCATAGCTTTTCATATGAAGCCGATCAGACTTGTGGGTCTGTAATTGCCTGGGCCTGTGTGATATGTCCTCCTCTATTGCAGGGGAATGACTGTAGCTGCTCCCTATTCACTTGGTGCAAAACCTGTATGGAGGCTGAAACTGAGCAGTGTTAGCGGTGTGGCTAAAGCGGGCTTCATACTATTTAAGATGAATCCGAGCATATTGTCATGAACCATCGATGCAGTATTTTTAGCTTTTGATAACACTTTTAGGACTTGATCTTGTGTGATAACTGGAGGCAGGCTTGTTTCACATATATCTTAAGGGGAAAAAGGAGGGTAGAGGGGCTAAAGTTCAAACTAAACTTATTGGCCAGTAGATTCACTCTATCTTTAGCCTCAGTGTAGGTAACATTGTTCACAATCAGCTCAGCACATTGCTGCATTGTGTTATTGAGATTATGAACTGAACTAAAAATATGCCTCCTGATTTGAAGGGCTGTTTTAACTTCAAACTTGGCTTTGATATAGTTTATTAAGCTCCTTAGTTATTTTTTTATTTCATTGACAAGGGCTGTAACATTCTGGGAATTACTCTTCTTACTTTTGTTCAGAATTATTTTCCTTTTGTTATAAAGCTTATTTATATTATAGCCCCACCATATGGGTTTGTTTCTTCTGTGTATTGATTGCTTTTAACTGGTTTGGTTGGGATTTGAAGCTTGCCAATGTATCACTTGGGAGTAGGTAGTTTGTCTTAGAAACATTTCTAAAGATGCGAATGTTCACCATGCCCAGCTATGGGAAAACCTATCCTTATTTATTGGTTAAATGGCAACAGATTAACTTACACACAAGTTATGCTTAGATGAAGTTAATGCTTGATCGTTTTGCTCCTTTAGAAAGTGAACTGAACCAAAAAATCATTACCCAACAACTTGACATCTATAAAATTTCTAGTGGAAATTGGGCAAAGCTTCGTATAGGGGAAATCATAGCTCAAGTTTCCCTGTATGAACACAAACTATTTATGCAGAAATGAAAGAAGCTGCAGAGAGAGAGACATTAATGACTTTGCCAATAACCATGTTTTTATGTGGCAAAGAGAACATCATACTACTTATGTCTCTAATAATCATCAGCAACAGCAGCATGATTCTAATGGAAGTAGTGAGTTACCTAAGCAGGTAACTAGCCAGCTTAATCCCTGTAGAACAGCTTTGGCACCTCCCAGTATGAATAGGGAGGGATGGTCACCAACTTTAACAGCTACTTCTGGACCCAGGGAGGGATCGCTTACACTACAGGGAAATGCATCTATCTACAGTACTCCACTTGATGAACATGGATTAAGCACTACAGGGAGGTGTACTCCTTCAGGTAATGAGCAAGAGCCTGAACCTGTGGTACGAAGGAAGACTATTCCTTCGAATGTTCAGCAGCCATTTTTTCAACTCCCCCTCCCCTTTCACAAGAGATGGAAGAGTTCTACCGAAGTACAAGAGCCATGAGGCAGAATGAAGCGGAAACGGCCACTCCGGGAAGGAAGCATGCGGACACTCAAGAAAATGTGGACTCAAGTTGTATGAACCCAGTATGGTAACTGAAAAGTGGTTTTGCGAAAGCGCTCATAATTTTTTATTAAAGTCTTGGCTTGTTTTATCCACTCACTGTGTTTCTGCTGCGGATTTTATTTTTTTCATTGAATTTTTAGAACCAAGCAGTTTATTGCAGAGGATTTACTTGTTCTTTTTGGCTGCTGATTTCTAAAGATATGTTGAGTGAAGGGATCTCTGGTTTCTGTTTTATTTTGAAGGAGACTGCTTTATGGTCAGACATTACAAGTGATAAAGATTTGCAAGGGATGATGCAAGATGCTCTCATATTAGTAAGGACAAGATCCAAGATGTTATTCCCCCTAGTGGGTACTCTGACTAATTGTTTCAGGACATGTGTACTGATAAAGTCCAGGAATCTCTATGCTTGTGCACTAGTGGTGGTGTAGGTTTCCCATTCTATAGCTGGATAGCTTAGATCACCTAGGAAAATGGAATTGGGTTTAAAATTGAATGATTCTAGTTTCTGCAGATAGGTGTTGTGGCTTTCTTTTGTCATAGAGGTAGTTCTTTAGCTAGCTAGTATATGGTAAGGGACCGTTCTGATGATTGTTTTTACAAGAAGAAGCTGTAGTGCATCATGCTGCTTTACCAGCCTTGATGTAAGTCTCTTCTGGATGTAGAGTGGTATACCTCCACCTTTTTCCCCTTCTGCACAGTAGCTGTTCTAAACATGTGGAAGGACTTTTTGCCCTGCACAGATAGGTGATCTCAGCTATTTTAAACTATGTCTCAGTCATTACACAAACATCAGTGTCTTCCAGGGGGAGAAGAGTATGTATGGAATAGAGTTTCTTGTTCAGGCTCTTAGCATTGATCATTGATTTATTTCTTCTAAAATGCTCCTAGACACTATAACTAGTTATGCTAAGGGCAGATGCTGATATGTTCTAGTGATCCTGTATATGACTTTATTTGCATTTTTTCCAGACGGATTACAGCTTTCTCTCACTAGGTCTTTGTTCATTCTGGTGTAGGGACATTACAGACTATTCAGAGTCTATTGACTATGCTAGGGACTTGTGTGGGGGTCTGTTGATGGTTTTTGACCTGGCTTCCTTGTTAGAACTTTGATAAAAAGTCTGATGTAGGGTCTTCTGAGCTGAGTACTTTCCTACGACCTATTGTAGGGTCTGATGCAGGATCTTCTGAACCGATTGGCTTTCTCACCACCTACGTCTGGGGTTCCAGTGTCTTTCCTAAAGGCAGACTCAGGATAGAGTGTTTTCTCAGTCCTGACCTTGGGGTTAGCTGCTCTATGCAGCTCTGTCATTTATGTAGGACCCAAGCATCACCTAGCAGACCAATATTAAAAATTCAGACTTTTGTTTTACATTTTATTCTTTCAAAGGATCTGATGAAACTTTGATCACTGACTGTTTGTAGGTATTGTCCTCTTACTAAGGAGCTATTCTATTACCCTCATGTATTCATATATTTCTACAAAGCAGCTACTTTTTTCCTCACTGTGCTGCTTATAGCAGTCTTGTATTTAGTTCTAAATATCTATCAGAATTATTGTTTAAAAAGTAAATAGTTGGAGGATTTTATGAACAGATGAGAAAAACACTCTTTAACTAACAATTGATGTCCTTCCATAGATCACTATTACAGTATTACTAATGGGATAACCTATCAAGGATAGCCATACATCTGGCTAATGAGCCAAAGCCTGGGTCCCTTCCTCTTGAGCTGCACATCCAATGTATAACCAAAGCTCGAGGGAGAGAGAGAGCTAGGAGGTAAATAAGGACATATGTGAGCAAATTACCTCTGGACATTTTTGCCACAAGCCCAAACTCTGAACTTGCAATTCAACTATGGTCTGTAAAACATACAAACTGAGTAATTTTCCATTGCCTTGAGCAGGTAAGTATCCCCATTGGGAAGCATTATTTTTCCTTTTTTTTTGACTAAAATATATTATTTAATGTCATTTAAGAGTGGGAAAAGTGTGATCTTGGGAGGCATATTCCTTACCAGGGACAATCACAAGTGTTCTGTGTTTGTGCTAGTCATTATTATTATTATTATAAAGACTGTTCTATTGTCAGTCCTTTAATCCTAAGACCCTAAGAAGCTGCTTGTGTTCTTTAAAATTTTATCTAGAAAGCCAAAGGTTAAAGGAGCTTAAGCAGGGTAAAATGCCTTCTAAGGCTTCCCTTTCCGATGTCCCTCTTCTGCCAGAAAAAGAAACTAAAAAAATCTACACCTGAAGTTTCTGCTCTCTGGTAGGACCCTGACATCTCAGCTGTGCCTCTTGATAAGTCCTCAGACCACCTGGGTACTTTGGTTGTTCCATTTATAGCGACCCTGTCAGATGTTGATATGGAGCAGTTTGCTTGCAACATCCATCCTAATTTCACATCCATCAGTGGGTGGGAAAGGAGAACCACAGTTGATTATGTCAGATGGACCTGAGGATATTCCTCAAATTCTCATAAGGGAAGATGTCCTTGGCTCCCTTATTGAGGTACATTAGGTCTTGGAGCCATTATGTTTTGTGTAAGCAGACAACCCTGCTAAAAAGAAGCAGAAGACTAAACATACCTGTCCTCACCAGCCCGCTGAATATCCACAGAAGGAGTGGTTTGATTTTTTTTCACAGAGGTTTTTCGAACATTCAAAGTATACTATGATCTTTTGTACATTGGAGCTCCTACACCTTCTACCATTCCATTTCACCTGTTTTGGAGGTCTTACAGGATACCTTTACCACTGCTTCTCTTAATCCAAAATCCCAGCCCCCTGACCCTAAGAAGCCTGAAAAATTCTATAAGATTTTGGACTCCCATAAGTTTTTGTATAAAAATCCTTCTTTTCACCCTGCTGTTATTTCCTTGATTGTCTAATAAACTTGCCAAGTTGCTTCCCTCTTCCAAAGCTCTGTCCAATGGTAAAGACAGCAGGTATAGCAAAAGGTATACGCATTAACCACTCTGTCCTTATGGAGGACTAGAATAAGCATCTTAATGTCATGCCAGAATCAGGCAAAGCTTCTGCTATTTTATTCCAAATGTTGCCTCTCAAGTAGCTAAGGCTGTGTAGTAAATGCATTTATGATGCAGCTGATGCATCTTATAGGGCAGTTCCAACAGTTTGGTACTAAGAAGTTTCTTTTTGCAAAGGTGTCATTCTTTACCAGAGGATGTTAAGTCCAAACATTTTGACTCCCCCCTAGATACTAAAGAGCACATTTCTGGACCTGCTACAGCATGGTTTTTCAAAAGATTATAGGAAAGAAGCAAAATAATGCCATATTTCAATCAAATCTTTCTTTTTTATGTTTCAAAATTTCAGAGAAACTATCCTCCTTTTTTCCCAAAAACCAAAAACCTCATCAAAAAGAAAAAAGGCATCAAAAATGAAAATCCAAGGCAAATCTCAGCAGGATTTTAAGGGGAGTTAAGCCCCCTTTCCTGACAAGACAGCCTCCTTAGTTCCCCCCACCCGTGGCACCCCAGCATTTTCTCTGTCCCTCTCTCCAAAGAATGATCCCTTTCTCTTTCTGTTTGGGAATCCATAACATCTGATAAATGGCTTCTCGCCATCATTCAAAAAAGTTACAGGATGTCTTGGATTTTATCTCCACTGTGGTCAGGTGTACCTCTGCTCCCTACCCCTTAAAACCAATTCCCTATGACTCTTCCAGTTTTTCAGGACTTGTTCTCTCAGGAAACATTATAGGTGGTTCCCTCTCACCTGTAGGGAAAAATGTTTTTATTCCAGACTATTTCTTGTTCCCAGGAAGTAGTGCAGTTAGAGACCTATTATATATCTGTCATTTCTCAACACCTTTCTAAAGCGTTGACTCTGCAATCCCATTTTCCAGTAATCCTTCCTCACATTTTTGTTATGACATTGATTATAAAGGACACATATCTGCATATTCCTATTCACCAAGACTGCAGGAAATAGCTGGAGTTTTGTGCCTTACTTTTCACTTTCAATTTTCTGCTTTGCCCTTTGATTTTTCCACTGCCCCAGTGGTATTCACACAGAACCTTGCTCCTGTCATTGCCTTTTGCAAGCTTCAGTGGATTCAGATTTTCTTTTATCCAGAAGATCTCCTGATTAAGGTCGCTTCAAAGGGCAAACTTCTTAATGATTTGCACTTCACAATCGATATCTTATACCCTCTGGGATTCACCTTGAAAATCAAGAAGTTCCAGAACCTGCTGTTTCTTAAATGCTCTGCCTATGATGGCTTTTTCTTTCTCCAGACAAAGTTCAGTTTTTGACAAATTCTGTTCAGCCCTTTCTTCTCTTCTTACCTTGGACTTGATGTCAGCAAGAGAGGCTTCTGAGAGCCTTGAGGTACATGCCATCAGCAGTTATTTTGATACCTTATGCCAGACTCCACATGAGGAAGATTCACTGGTATCTCAAGTCAGTTTGCACTCAACATTGCTACATCTGAACTTCCCAATTCATTTCTTGCCCTTCATCAAGAAGGAATTTTTGTGATAGATTAAACAGATTTCTGTCAATCCAGAAGTCCGCTTTCTGGTTCCTTCCCCTTGCCAGCAGCTTTAGATAAATGTCTCAGACCGAGCATGGGTGGGGCATGGTCCAAGAGCACAAAGGTCCAGAGTGTTTGGTCAAGCAGATACAAGAAGGACCACTTCAGTATCATAGAAGTGAAGGCTCTTACTCTGACACTTCATTCCTTGAACAAACTTTGAACCCCAGGTTGTTTTTTAGTTTACACAAACAGCACCACGGTGATGTGGTATATAAACAACTTGGGGGGGGGGGCACAAAGTCTTATTGATTTCACAGATTAGGCATGACTGCTTGTGACACTGTTATTCAGCACAGTCATTCCCTATTGGCAGTTTACACTCCATCGGACTCCTTGAACAGGTCAAAAGCAGACTCTCACAAATAGATGTTAAGCAGAGAGGTCTTCCTGCACAGTTTCCATCAGTGGGATGCTCCTGAAATAAATCTCTTTTTTCCATTCAGAAAATTCAACTCAGGTTGTTCTAATCCAGGGTGCCATGCCCTGAGACACAGAAGATGGACACATCTTCCACAAAGATTCCTTTATGCATTTTCTTCTCTCCTTCTGATTCCAAAGGCCTGCCTCAAAATCAAGGACAAGCCCAAAATCTTGTTGGTGACTCCATTTTGACCTAAATAGCACTGGTGTGCCACCTTATGTTTCAGCTGGCCCAGGGCAGTCATCACAAGTTACCACAGAGCATAGACCTGCTTATACAACACAAGGGCTCAAATCTCCAAAACTTAGCCTTAACCATTTTGATGATAGAATTTTGTTTCCACTCTGGCACCATTTTTTTTTTCAGAGGATGTGCTACAGGTATTACAGGAGGCTAGAAATTCTGCAACAAGGAAATCTTATGTTTCCAAATGGAAAAGCTGAGCCTTAGCTGGTTCATCTAGCACCCGGTGACTGTCCTCAATCTGGCAGTCCACCCATTCTGCTCTTTAATTAAAGACCACAAAAACAGGTCTTCTCTCCTAGTCTGCCACCCAAGACCCATTGCCTACATTCATCTCTTCACCCTCTTTGCTCTTAGTCTGGCATTTCAGGCCAGATCCCCACCCCCTCGGATCTTTATTTAAACAGCAAAGAAAAAAAAGATGTGGCAAGCTGATTGCTATATTTGTAGCACTCTGCTTGCTACAGCAGCTCAACACAAAAGAAGTACTGAAGTGGGGGGGGGGGTTGTGCCTGGATCAGTTGCCCTTTTTGCTACACCCTTGCTATGCTTCTGTGTAAAAGATTTTCTAATTGATGCCAGAAGGAGTAACAGGACACTTATCAAATGAGTGTGATATTCTTTCTTTCTTGGTTGAGCTGCTCAATTCTGGACTGGCATTCTTGTTTCTATCAGTGCACATTTGTCAACCTGCCTCTCCTTAGGTCCATGACTGTCTGCACATTTTTAAGTTAGTTTTTGAAAACCATCCTACACTTTAGGCCACAAAAAGACCTCTTCTTCCTCCTTGGAATCTAAACTATGTCTTGGAAAAAAACTCACTCTAGAGCCATTTGGACCTGCTTCCTTCTCATCTCTTAAATTCTGTACTTGGAAAACTGTTTTGCCTGTAGCACCAACTTCATCCAAGATGGTGGCAAAGCTGCAAGCAGTAATGGCTTTATCCACCTTTTCTTATCTGGCTTTTTCCACCTTTTCTCATCATCTACCAGGACAGGGTAACCTCGTCCTTTGTGCCTAAGGTTGGTCAAAGAGCTCTCATTGAATCAGCCCATCAACCTTCCTACCTTTCTCATATCTTCTCACGAAGAAGACAGACCCCTACACTCTTTAGATGTCCATACTCAACTCAGGTTTTGGGCTTCAGATAATCTTACCAACAGTTTGTTTCCTTTTCAAGGCAAAAAAGCAAGTTCTTCCAGTGTCTAACAAGCACATTTTTAATGGATTTCTAGTGCTCTTTCCTTCTGTTAATCCTTTCATGGAAAACCATTCCCAGATTTAAAACCCTTTCCACTACATATGTTGCTTCTTGTGGAACTGTTTTCAGTGGTTTAGATTATTAAATCCATTCTAAGGCCACTATTTGGTCTTCTATCCACAACTTTACCAAACATTGTATGATTTTTTCCAGGGCTGGAGCTGGATTTGCTAGATCCATCCTTCAAGGAATCTTAAATCCCAGTTCAACTTCTCAGTCTACCTCCCTGCCTCCTCTTGTTGCTTTCAATTCTTAGCCTTCGACAAGGTGGGCAGGTGTTTCCCTCTTTCCCCCCTTGCATGTATAGAAGTTTTACACTTTGGATGTAGTTTATCTCTTCTTCTTCAGTGTTCATTTCCCTGGTCTGTGGCAAGAAATTCCAGAGTTAATTTATGCATGTATGTCCCTTATGTACCTCTTAGTTCTCTCTAGCTTTGGTCATACTTCAGACATATGGCAAGAGAGGAGAGCACCCCGGCTTTGGCAGTCTGGCCAGACTATAGCTATCCATGGTAGAACATTGCACTTGTTACTAATACTATAACAGTCATCAGATGAACATCTACTGTTATGAAAAGTTCTTACACAACTGTACTTTCCAGAATCACTTCCTTCATTTCCTGATTCGTTTATTGCCTTGGAGTTGTACTTGTTATCCTTTAGGTGGGGGAGGCAAGACCTTCCCTTCTGTAGCAAAGTAATTCTGGGTCTTCCACACTCTTTATCTGATTTCCTTTCTTTATCTAGAGACTCCCCTGACCATATACCCCAATCTTTTGTATAGGCAAATATTTATATGTCCATAGTTGATGCTTCTCCTGTCTTCCCCCAGTACAGTTCCATAAAGGTGGTATTCACAATAACTTCCCTCATCACTGTGTTATCCTTTCCTGTCAGTCATTCAGCCATCTGTGTTTCCTGTTTTATCAGCTGCTCAAATATATTCTAGCCCATTTCTTTGATTTTCTGGGAAGACCTCACCCCAGTCACATCAGTGATCTGGTCTCCTTTTTTTGTGACAACCCTTTTTATGGGATCATAGGAAGTTACTAGGCTATTGGCCCTGAGGCCCTTATAAGCCTACACAAGAGTTTAGCCCATGTTCCAACAAGTCGCCACCCAATGTCCCTGTGCAGCAGGGACACAGATGGAATCCTAGGGGTGTATATTCTGTTTCTCATCCAGTTTGCAATTAAAAAGGATAATGAGGTACTCTGCTTGATGTGGAGAGGGAGTCTGTTCCACAGATGGGGGAATTTCTGGGACACAAATCTGTCCTCCCAACAAGTCCTATTGATGTCACAGACCAGGTTGGGGTTGCGCATGTGGGTTATTCGAGTGAACCTTGACTTGCGGATATGCAGCAGCCCCATCAAGGCAGGGTCTGAGATTACTATGCATGCCAGACAGAGGTCACCTCTGAGGAGTCTGTATGAAACTGAGTAGAGGGACAGGGCTTTTAGCCTGTCAGGGCAGGATATATGTTTGAGACCCTGTATTCTCTTGGTGAGGAACCTCTGCAGTCTTTCCAGCTGCTGCAAGTGATTTGCAAAGTACAGGGACATTGGACTCAATGACCATTGAAAGGGAAATTGAACTCAATAATGGGCCTTATAAGGGAAGAATACATGAATATTATGACCTGGATGAGATACCCTTGCTTATAAGGTAGGCCATGTAGAAAACTTTCTGTACAGTGGAAGCAAAATGGTGGTCAAAAGTCAGATTGCTATCAACCTGAATGCCCAAATCCCTCACAACTGATTGCATTCTTAGGATGTTGTTATTAATGTTGATAATTTGTGGAGACGTCGCTCTCCCCAAAGGGGATGATGATTTATTTTTTGGTATTCAGCTTGAGGCTATGTTTCTGGCACCAGTCATTTGTTTGGGTGAGACCCTCTTAGGTTCATAGGTTCATAGGTTCATACTAGGCTATCTGCCCGAGGGCATTTACAAGCCTAGCCCATCGTTTTGTGGCTTACGCCACCCCTTTAGTATGGGGAACTATACCCATTATTTTGCTGTGCCTCTGTCGAGCAGTGACACTGAGGTTATCCCTGGGGTATATCTGTGATCTCCCATCCATTGGTCAAGATTTCTCTTGAACAATGCCAGCGAGGTGCTCTGCCTCACATGTACCGGGATTTTGTTCCACAGCATAGGGAGTCTTTGGGTGATGAATCTATCCCTCCAGCACGTCCTATTAATAGCCGTGTCAAGGTTTAAGTCTCCGGCCCTTGTGGCTCTGATGGATCTAGATTTTTTGAGGTGAAGCATATTCATCAAATCTGGGTTTGACATGGCCTTGTATGTTAGGCAAAGGTCACCTCTGAGCAAGCGGTAAGCGACTGAATAGAGCTGGAGTTCTTTCAGTCGGGCAGCATAGGACAGATTTTTGAGGCCCTTTATCCTTTTGGTGAGGAACTTTTGTGGCCTCTCCAGCTGCTGCAAGTGTCGGGTCAGATACATTCTGAATGGGGCATTGTACTCAATCATTGGTCTGATGAGTGATGAGTAAAGGGAGACTATGACCTCCCTTGATCTAGATGAGAATCCCTTCATGATAAGGTGGGCAATGTAGAAGGTCTTCCTAACTACTTTAGCTACATGGGTGTCGAATGACAGACTACTATCAACCTGGGTCCCCAGGTCCCTGATAACTTCTTCTGTGCTCAGTGGATTGCCACCTATTTGGTAGCTAGGGGTAACCTTGTTTTTCCCGAAGGGTATGACTATGCATTTTTGGCATTTAACTTTAGGCCGTGGCTCTGGCACCAGTTATCCATTTCTGTGAGACCCTTCTGAAGGATATCTGTATCAGATGTGTTTTCTACTATGGCCCAGTTTGCAGTCATCTGCAAACTTTGTCAGCCATAACCCTCCTGTGTTTGCTTGTACTTGGAAAAGTAGATGCCAAACAAGAGTGGGCCCAAGACTGAGCCCTGTGGGACACCACTTGTGACAGGCTTTGAGTCTGACATGGCGCCAGCAACTCTGACCCTGTGGGTTCTGTCACTCAGCCAGTTTGCAACCCATCTTGTGATGTATGGGTTGACATTTAAGCTGATGAGTTTTTCAATGATACCCGAGTGGGGTATTGTATCAAGGCCTTAGCCAGATCGAGGTAGGCTGTATGGACTGCCTTTCCCTCATCAATGGCTTTGGTGACTGTTTCGAAAAAGTCAACCAAGTTTAAAAGGCATGATCTGCCTTTGACAAAGCCAAACTGGGTTGGATCCAAAGTCTGCAAATTCCCTATGTCTTTATTTATGAGGTCCATTATGATCCTCTCCATGGCTTTGCAGATAAGGCTTGTCAAGCTAATGGGCCGGTAATTTCCAGGGTCGGTGGAGGCACCGCCTTTGTAGTGGTACCACAGATGCAGTGCGCCACTCCCTGGGTACGTATCCCAGGGAGTGGCGCACTGCATCTGTGGTACCACTTCACAAAGGCGGTGCCTCCACCGCCATTGGAGGATGTCCACATCACTAGGGGAATTGTTGACGGTGCCCAATTTGCAATAATCTGAAACTTGGTCAGCCATAGCCCATTGGTTTTGGACTGCACCTCAGAAAAGTATATTCCAAGTAACAGAGGCCCCAAGACCAATCCCTGGGTTACACTTGGTTGTTACAGGTCTACTACTTGAGGTGGCTTCCCCTATTTTGACTAGGTGGGTTCTACCAGTGAGCCAGTTTGCTACCCACCTGGTAACATATGGATTAATGCCTAGTTGAGAGAGTTTATCTATTATGCCTCAGTGGGGAATAGTGTCAAAGGCTTCTTCCAAGACCTGTTGCATTGTATATTGACTGTAGGCCTTTAAAGAAAACATTCCAACCCTTTCTCTCCTATACTGCTGCTAATATATTTCTTGATGTGCATATGCGTTTGCATCTGCTTCAAACATTACCAACAGGCCTGCACATGGAGATCCCCTATCTAGACTGGCATTTATACCAGCTGTTGGATGTTGTGACTTCACTGTGGGCCTTTGTCAACCTTTGAATTCTTACTATTTTTACAACCTTTCTTTTCTAGAACCTAAGAATTGATTCTTCTTTGGTACCATAGGCTTTTTCTCATTACTTCTTCTATTTTTCTAACATCCTACTTTCTCTTGGAAGGTCTTAAATCAGTGGTTTCTTAGGAGATTAGTCCTTTTCCTCCATGATGTAGCCTTATTCTACTGAATGGCTTGAGGTTTTGCAGACATATGCATTCACTGCCTTCTTGTATGTGCCGACAATTACTGTTCACTCCTTTTTAATGTAGTGCCTGGCTGCCGAAAATTTCCTTCTACCACATAAGTCCTACTGACCAAAGTCACATTTCCTCCTCTGAGATTTCATAACCTTCGGAAGGCTATTGCCTTTTCAACTCATTCTTCCTCCTTTCACTTATTAGTTGTGAAAGCATCTCCAAACTACTTCCAGGTGTCACAACCATGGTATGCAATTCCTAGTGGTCTCTGTCTCCATTGCAGTCTCCTTGCCTGTAGCCATCTAAGACTGCTTTACAATTTAGATGGTGCTTTTGAGAGGCTGTATGGTCTACTTTTTCTCTAAAATGCTCAGTAGTAAGTGTTATATAGCTTCAGTCACCCACATCTTAAAACTATTGCTGAATCTTGGCAGTCACTGTCAATATTTATGACAGAACCTTGTATTGCCTGAGCTCATATGGCTTTTATTGTCATTTGTCAATTTTTGACTGTGACTTCATGGATCTTATGTCTGAAGTCACTAAATGGGTATGTTCTTCACCTCATTACAGTATAAAAATAAATAAATAGAAAATCCACACTATATGGAAATTCAAGTAAGTATTTTATTCCTTATGCCAAAATCATTATATTTATATACTTGTTTTACACGTTTTTGCCTTTTCTTATTATTCAGTTAATTAATTGGCTCTAAATAAACTGTTCATTTTATTGATCACTGTTGCAGTAACCTTCGCTGTATGGGTTATATTCTGCCAAGAATATAACAGCCGGCCAGCTTCCAGAGCTTCAGGGCACCTTCCATGCATCCAAACTTTTAAGCAGCTCAAGCTGAGCTGACTAAAATACAAGTTTGGGCGATAAGCCCTTCAGCGCTTTACTGCAGCCGAAGAGTATGCATCTCATAAATATCAAGGAGATGCTTGCATTGATCAAGACACTTAACTCTGAGTCATCTTTGGTTCTCATGAAACAAGAAAACTAATACAGTGAGTTTCAAAGATTTTTCACCCCCCCCTTACAAATCTCATGGAAATGTGGGGGAAATGATGCAGACAGCATCCACTTATGATGAGTTGTAAAGTGGTGCAAAAAGAGTGGCAGAATATGAAAGAAAAATTAAGTAAGTAATTTAAGAGAGATTAAGATAGGATGGTAATTATCCTTATTTGGAGTAGATGAAGGGCAAAAGGTGGGGAGAGGGGAGAAGAAAGGAGAGTAATCTCATTAATGGTAGATTTTTTGAAAAGGGAAATTGTCAAAGCATGCATGTTGGGGAACATCAGTCAAGCGCAGGTAGAGAAGACAGGATAATGGATGTGATGCGGGAGTGAAAGGTAGTAGAAGCTGTTAAAACAGCGATGTTATGCAGAATGGAAAGGAAGACAACAAAGTGGAGGGAAGGACAGTCAACAAAGATGGGTGAGAGGGGCGAGTGTCATATGAGAAGTTATAGATAGGTAACTGAAGTGGAGTAGATTTTGTAACTTAGCATAGAAACATTGAAAGATGAGACATTTGTAATACATGAAGAATAGAACTTGTCACAATATAAAAAAAATTCCTTCCTTTCTCTTACTGCCCTGAGTTTTTGTGATAAGATTTTATCTGTTATTAATTTAGCTGCACAGTAATATATCCTATTTACTTCTGTTATATCCCATGAATTTCTCTGAACAGCCTTGATTTCTCTGTTCATTTGTATTATCAAACTTCTAACATTGTGGGTCTTACTGACTTTTTGTAGTCTGTTTCTTTCATTGATCTTAATATGCCTATCCATCTCTATTAAGTCAAGCAACTCTTCCCTTAGATCATTTTCTTCTAAACTAAGGGCACATTCTTTGCTTTTTGTTTCTTGCAGGCATCCTACAGAAAGTTACAGAACATCTTCCTGTGTCATCCATTGCTCTTTCATATGGGAACTCACTGGCCTATCACTCCACAACATTGGCTATGTTAGAGTTGCCACAGTTTCCTGTTCCTTCCCTTGCTCTACAATGCCAACTGAACTTTTGTACTGGTTTCCTACTGAAGGTTCCAGAGTATCTTCATATGGCAACTAATGAGATGCTTCTCTCTGCACTGGTTTGTCCTTAATTTGAGGATTCATTATTCTGTCATTCACTTCACAGGTAATTCATAACTTCAGTTTCTATTTCTTTAAGTTATCCATTACTGATCCTCTTTTCTACTTCTCCCCTTTGTTTTCTTATTTTTTGTACTGTAAAGTTTTCCATGTCTGGATTCCTTTGCCTGTATTTCTCTTCAAATATCTTTGGTGCTGCTCTTTGTGTTTTACTTTCTCCATTGGATAAATATTGCACCATATTAAATCTCATTTTCTTTCCCATGTCCATATATCTACTTCAGATGTCTCTCACTCCTCCTGTTCTCCCTTACTTGGGAGACCCATTGTTCTATCATACCACGACATAATTTGTGTTAGACTTCTTACACTAAATGTTTCACTTTGTAGGAATTCCATAACTTTAGATTCTATTTTTTTAACTTCTACTTTACTAATCTTTTGTCCCTCATTTACCCTTTATAATCTTATTTTTTTTTTGTACTGTGAAATTTTCCATATCTAGGACCTTGCCTATATTTCTCTTCAATAAAATACAACAAACAAAAACAAACTCAAAACCAAGGAACAGACTGAAGTCAAAATAGTAATGAGCACTTTCGTTCCTCCTTTATTATAACAGAACTTCATCAGATTAAAAAAACTCCATAACCTTTTAAACAGCAAGACAACTAGTCAAAACCAACATGAACATTTCCCATCAATTCTTAAAGGTAAACCCATTAAAAAAAAAAAATAACCTTTTTCATCAAGATCCTAATGTATACAAACAGTTATAGTAGACTTAACTAGTGTGTAATAAAGAAATCAGATAATACATATTAATACTCTTGTTGTGTAATACAATCATAATATAAAACCTTCAAAGAAAATAAGTATCTTGAATCATAGTTCAGAGTTTGTCTACCCTAAGACTCAGTAAACTAGTTACCAATATTCTATTGTTAATTATAGATGGCTGTGTCCCGTTAAATAGCATCTGCCAATATACCTCTCTGGATTCTAGCAAAGCTGACCAGTTACCTCCCCTTAAATCAACCTTTTTCTAATATGCAAACATAAATTTATTGAAGTTATTGCACTCCTTAGAGTGCTTGGCCAGTGGGTTGTTGTAATATTTTCTCTTAAGAGTATAACTTTTACATTTTTTTCAGTTTTTCCAACGTAGAACGCCTGATGAGGCAAACAAGTAGCCAAGTAGATTACCCACTAGTGTTGCAATCATAGGTCCGTTATATTTTCAGTGTTAAAAACACAACGCTGCTCCGGAACAATAGGTTGGATGCTTGTAGTGGAAAGGGACTAAATGGCCATATATCCATCACTCCTGCACTAAAATTACTGGCAATGGACCCGTAAAAAGTAAAATGTTAAATGTATTCTGACATTAGAGCTTTTTTCCTGTTCATTCACTTCTTATTAATTAACAACCTTTTTAATAACTAACATTATATTTTAACATTCTATTCATAGATTCACACCTCCAAAAGATTTTTAAATTGATTTATTTTAAAATATTTAAAATATTTGGTATGTAGGTATATGTGTATATATTTATTTACTTAATATTTTTTATAATTATTTAATATTTTATATTATTATGATGTTATTGTATTAACATATATACATGTGATGCATACATATATATATCTCTATAGATTTTTACATATACATATTTTTATAAATGTATTTATATTATTATGGTATATATTTGATTATTTATGCACATGTTCACAGATTCACAAACAATGAAATATTATATATATATTTTTTATACAATGATTAATTATTGCTTTTACATGATTTTAAGATACAATAAGGAATTTCAAGTGATCGGGGATGTGTACTATTTATATTCATTATATTTATGATGTTTGAATCAGTATTTGTGTTTGTTGTTCACCATACTGTTTTTTTAAAACGTAAGGTACTGAGCAGTTGTGTACAGCTAGCCCTTTTAATTTGGTATAACTAAATCGGTTTAAACTAATAGTTTGTTCAATTAAAGTAATTGTTTAATTTTAGCCAATAGGCTAACAATGCTTTACTATAAAATGTATGAACTGATAAGAGCAACTGGATTCTGAAGAAGTCTCTGTTAGGGAGACGAAAGCGCTTAATCAGTTACTTTTTTTCTATTTTTTCTGTTTTTACAATATTTTTTCATTAAATTATTTAAACTATTCGTTGGAACATCGTTTTTTTCCCTGTGACTGCAACAGCAGTGTGGGTTTGTGGTAAAAGGACAGCCTTTATTGTTCCGGAGCAGTGTTGTGTTTTTACTGTGGTTGTGTTGCTACCTTTGACTGTGTGGTTACTAGTTGCCATATTTTCAGTGTTCTAGGGTGGTTGCCTACCACAATATTTTTTTGTCTCATTTATGAATCTACATTAACTGCATGAACCACATTTTTTTCATCCCTTTTACTGGATGACCCATACTAGTAAACTTGTTGTTACCTCTTTCAAGTAATTGATGTTTTTTCCATTTTTAAAAACTAGCTTAGGGTTGTCACCTAATTTCTTAGATCAGAAACTTCAAACACAATTTTCCAATTCTTTTCAAAATAGATCTTACTACTGCAACATTGTGGTCATAAGTCAAAACTATAGTATTATTAAAATTTGTATCTGTGTTAAGATTAAAATGTTGGGAAGTGTAACAAGGGTAGATAATGCATATATTTATGGGTCAAAATAAATGCTGTCAGTTCACCTAGTATTCCTAGAGGATAATTTCTTTGTAAAAACATACTTTTTAAATTAATTAGCTCTGCCGTGAAGTAAAAATTTTCAGTAATTAATCTTGATAAACATATCATCTGACCTTTAACAAGGTTTTTCTTTTGCCAGTGGGGATGATGTCTGTCAAAATGAAGGAAGCAGTTAGAATACGTTGGCTTCCTATATAGAGTAGATTCAAAATTCCTTTTCTCTTTATTTTTATAGTCTGACATCTAAATAACTACAACCATTACATTCAAACTAATAAGTGAATGTCAGAAAAAAAGTAGTAGAATTTATTTATTGTAAAAACTGGATAATGGTTTCTTGGTTCCCACTTCACAATATTAAAATGTCATCCAAGTATCTGAAATATTTATAAACATATTTCATGTAGTTAGAATTAAAAACAAACTTTTCTTCCTAGCACTATAAAACTATGTTAGAAAGCACAGGTGCGGCAGATGCTCCAATGGCCACATCTCTAGTTTGTTTAAATAGTTTATCTTAAAAACAAAATTGTTTTTTAGTACTTGTTCCATGAGAGTAGATAAAACAGTGATATGCTGTGGTCTTATTCAGTACCTACAGTCAGTGTATCTATAAACATGTCCAAAACCTGGTCGCACGGAATCAGAAAAAAACAAATCTTTGACATCAATACATACCAGATATTATAGTTTATTGTTACAGTGACCTCTTTCCAAAAAGTTATTGTTCTGGTAAATACTTTGACAGTATTATATTTGTATAGACACACAGATGATTAAACTATATGTAAGCTAAGAATGCTTAGAGAATGGATGGACCTGTACATTGCCACCCTGAATGGAGAGTGAACATTCTTCAGTATTGTATTAATGTACAGGTAATGCTACTAAAAACAAATCTGATTCTTCATGGCAGTGTATTTTTAGTGAGCATAAAAAAAAAAAAAAAAAAAAAAACTAAAAAAAGAAAGGTGTGTCTGTTTGCATACGTCCGTGTATCCTTGTGTGCACAGGTAAGTGGGTGAGAGAGAGAGAGAGAGGGAAAGAAAGAGAGCATAGGTGATTGAGAGGGGCAGAGACAGCACTGACTTCATCAGGCAGTCCATCAGCATAGATCCATTAAACAGTAAGAATTATTAAGTGTGGCATTATTGACTTGACTTTAATCCTCATTAATTTGCCAGATATTAATTCACATTACAGCAATATATGGCAGAAATCTGTAACTGTAAAGAGGCATGAGGGGTAGTTATAATGCACTGCATTCTGATTTTTTTTCATACATTTGCTCACAATGAGGCATCAGACATGTATTCGTTCAACAAAATATCTTTGTGCTTCTGAATGTTTGTGTATGTGTGTACACACACACACACACACACACACACACACACACACACACATTAAATACACACTCAACTTATATTTTGGAAATACTTCCTCCAAAATCAATTACATGTTACAGCAAGTTTGAAATATTAAATGGAGGAATGGTTTTCCATCAGAAATATAAAAAAAGTATATAGTAGTAGGAAAAAAACCCCATACAAATCTGTTTAACAAGTAGTCAATTCTATAAGCTCAGTAATGTCCTCCTAGGTGTGTGTTATTGGAGGAAACATTGCCCTTCCAGGGGTGTAGAGGCCCAGTGCCTCCCCAGTAACACACACTCTGTTGGCAATTCTTCTTGCTTGCTTATTACATGTAGTTTATTCATTTGTTAGGCACAAGTAGCTTGTTCAGAATGACATAGTTTTATAAGAAGAACATTGGAAAATCAAGCACAGAACTGCAGAATGAAATTAATCTGGTAGTTTGACTATATACCAAAAAAAAATGATTGGCCAAATGTCTTTATGAAGATATAAAAAGAGAAAGTAATCCTGTCCAAATGCCAAACTGTTCTGACAATAATGTACAGCAAATAAAAGTCTTACACCACAGTTGATAATGCATTATTAGAACCATTTAGATTAAATATAAAGTCTGTGATTCTGGTAACCCAACAAGTCTAGAGTTCTAGTTTTGAGAACAGCATATTTCATCAGACTTGGTAAAAGTAATTCATCTTGATGTATATTTAACACATGATCTTTTCTATTTTCTTTTCCTTACAGATCAAATCCAAGCAATGAAAGCTTAGGAAATGAATAATGTGACTGACTTCAAGACTAAAAAAAGAAAAAAGGAGCAAGCCTCTTAACTTTTTTGTTGGTATTATACAGGCTGTATGTTTAAAGAATTCAGGGAATAATTTTAATCTGTGCAATATCTACCAGCACTTTCAGACTGTACTAGAAGATAATTTCAGTCTAGCCAGGAAAAGTGTTGCATCTTGGTTACAAATAGGTTGTCCACTCTTAGATAGCTAAGAATTACTGTTTGGGCGATTTCAGATTTCCTTTGAAACACCTAACATTAGTGAGGTTAAAGTAATTTATTTATAAGGGGATCAACTTATTTTCATATGTGAGACTATACTGGCATGAAAAAGCAAATATTGTAACCACAGAAAAACTTACACTGAAAAAGCAAATATTGACTAAGCAGGAATTACTTTTGAATTGCTTTTTTTTTCTTATTTTATATTTGTATTTTACAGCAGCCTTGGTCTGTGACTCCAAATGTTAATGTACTATAAAAGATCCATTTTAGCGGAAAACAAATAAATGCTCTTGTGCCATAGTTCAGGTGATGTATAAGAAGAGTGTATTTTAGTATGCCATTTGCACCTGTGTCACTTGCATTTTAGAATGTGTAACTTTTTATCTTTCTTCAAGGACACGAACATCTGTTCACTGACATCAGTTATCTTCCAGCATTGTGGGAGGATGGCGTGATGGTTAAGGTGTTTACCTTAGAAGCACAAGGTGCAGGGTTTGATTCTCATAGCGGGTAATTGGCTAGGCTTAAAATGGTCCAAGAGGGCAGTTAGCCTAGTACTAATCTATGAATCTATGAATCTATGATATTTCAGTATTCTTTGTCATGTTAGGTGGAACTAGGTTTACACCAGGATGTCTACTGGACTGCAGTACATTCCATTTAAATGGCATATTACTTTATTCTTCTTGGCATTCAGAATTGTTGCATTCCCTTTTTATGAGTAGTCCACTACAGTTTTTAGTTTTAAGAGCGTCTTTATTTTCTGTTTTTTTTTGGAAAAAATCATTCTGACTTGAAAGGAACACTTGTGAGGACTTTAGTTATGTAATGGCACTTGTTTTAAACTGAGTTAAAAATGGTTATAATAGACAAATAATCCTTAAAGGCTTCTATATGTTATATGTTTTTGTTCACAAGTTTCTAGTGATGTAGGTAATTCTGAACATTCTTCAGGTTTCAGTAAAGCAACTAACATTAAATGTTTAAAGGTCTTAAAAAGCATATTTGCTTAAAAAAAAACTTATGAACATACTTTCCTTGTTTGGCCTCCAGAACTGCTCACAGTATCTGAGATGTGGCCTGACGAGGGTCAGTTAAAGTAGAAGTTTTATACAGGTATATTTATTTCCCAGGGATGCATCAGGTTGCATTAATCCACACCATTGAACTGTTGTTATGAGATCGACATTTTCCATATCAACCTAGATTTTTCTGATAAATGTTTGTTTTACCACTGACTTTCATCCTTTTCTGAGTTATCTGTGGTTCTCTCATTCTCATGCCAAAGGGAAGAGATTTCTGTCTAATATGTTCAGATGAAGATTTCTACTTGAGGATGATAGTGTTGGATACTCTGTAGATGAGTAGCTGTTCTTATCTGGGTTACCACATGAGTTTATTTCATTGAGGGAGGCCATTCATTTTGTTGATTGAAGGATGTAATGATGCTTTTCTCTTCTAACAATATGCATTGTTTATTAAGGATAGAGGAACTTTAGGTTTGATCAGCACTTCTATTATTTAAGTTCTTCTATGTTGCAAGTAAGTTGTTTTGGGAAGCAGCAGCATTCACAGCCTCTTGCTCCTGAAGAAAAGTGACATAGTATGCTTGTCAGTTTTGTGTTTCTTGGTAATCCAGTAGTAAACCAGTACACATTATGTAATATTCAAGGTGCATCTACATCTACTGAGGTGTTGAGGTAGTATGCATGGACCGGGAAACAGCCTTTTTTAAGATGTTAATAACAAGAGTTTTGGATATCATTATTACTAGGATAATCATTCATCCTGAAAGAAGGTTTGCCCCAAATCATGGACTGAAACTAAATGCCAAAAAATACATTACTGTATCCTTTGAGAAGTCATCTACTCAATGGAATTACAGCATTGACAGTACACCCCTTAGTGTTGACCTAGTTTGAATTTTGGGAACTTATGTGGACAGTAACCTAACTTTTGACCAACATGTGTCCGTTCTTGAAAGAAAGTTTTTCTGTATTGCACAGCTTATTTAACAAAAGGATTATGGCTAGATGTAGGGATGTCATTGCCACCCTTTACTCAACCCTCACTAGACCAGTCATTGAATATAATGCCTACTTTGGCATGTATCTGTTTAGACATGTGCAAAAACTGGAATCCCCACAGAGATACAGTGGATATAAAAAGTGTGCACACACCTGTTAAAAGGTCAGGTTTTGATGATATAAATAAATGAGACCACAATAAATAATTTCAAAACATTTCCCACCTGTAATGTGATCTATAACCTGCACAATTCAATTAAAAAACAAACAAAAGTGTTAGGGGAAAAAATATAAAAAATAAACGTAGAATAAGCTGGTTGCATGAGTGTGCACACCCATAAACTAATACATTGTTGAGGCACCTTTTGATTTAATTACAGCATTCAGTCTTCTTGGGTATACACCTGCCATCAATTAAAGAGACTCTGATTAACCCCAAATAAAGTTCAGCTGTCCTAGTAGGATTTTCCTAACATTTACTCAGTTGTCTGCAACAGCAAAAGCCATGGTTCACAGAGAACTTAGAAAGCATCCAAGGGATCTCATTGTTGAAACGTATCAGTCAGGAGAAGGGTACAAAAAAATATCCACAGCATTGGATATACCATGGAACACACTGAAGACAGTCTCCAAAAAATGGAGAAAATATGGGACAACAGTGACGTTGCAAAGAACTGCATGTTTTGTTGTTGTTTGTCTTTCGGCCTTTTCCTGGTTAGGGGTCGCCACAGTGGAACTCCAGTCCGCTAATGATTGGCAGTTGGTTTTTATGGTGTCGAGTTGCCAGCCCGACGCCCAACCTTCAATGAAGGCACACCCATTCAATGCATGTCTTTTGAACGCCCACTCGACCACGGGGAGGACATGCAGACTCCACACAGAAGGCACTCCCAAGCCGAGAATCAAATGAGTGAACCTCTTGCTGTGAGGCAACAATGCTACCGCTGCACCACCGCAGAAGTATGTTGCAAAGAACTGTATGTCCCTCCCCTGTATGTCCCTCCAAAATTGATGAAAAGACAAGATGAAAACTGGCCAGAGAGGCTGACAAGAGACCTACAGCAACACTGAAGGAGCTGCAGGAATTTCTGGCAAGTACTGGTTGTGTACTACATATGACAATCTCCCTTATTCTCCATCTGTCTGGATTATGGGGTAGGGTTGCAAGATGGAATCCTTTTCTTATACAGAAAAACATCCATGCCCAGCTAAAATTTGCAAAACAATACATCATGTCTCCCAAAAGCATGCAGGAAAATGTGTTATGGCCTGAAAAGACCAAGGTTGAACTTTTTGGCCATAATTCCAAAAGGTACATTTGGCACAAAAAACAACACTTCACATCACCAAAAGAACACCATCCCCATGGTGAAGCTTGGTGGTGGTAGTATCATGCTTTAGGGTTGCTTTTCTTAAACTGTAACTAAGACTTTAGTCAAGGTGGAAGTAATTATGAACAGCTCCAATTACCAGTCACTTTTGGCCCAAAACCTTCAGGCATTTGCTAGAAAGCTGAAAATGAAGAGGAATTTCACCTTTCAACACAATGACAGAAGCAATACATCCAAATCAACAAAAGAGTGGCTTCACCAGAAGAAAATTAAGGTTTTGGAATGGCCCAGCCAGAGCCCAGACCTAAATCCAATAGAAAATCTGTGGGGTGACCTGAAGAGGGCTGTGCACAAGAGATGCCATCATTGTCTGACAGATTTGGAGCCCACGTTTGCAAGGAAGAGTGGGAAAATATTGCCAAGTCAAGATGTGCCATGCTGATAGACTCCTACCAAAGAAGACTGAATACTGTAATTAAATCAAAAGGTGCTTCAACAAAATATTAGTTTAAGGGTGTGCACACTTATGCAACCAGCTTATTGTGCGTTTTTTATTTTTTATATTTTTCCCCCTAACATATTTGTTTGTTTTTCAATCAAATTGTACAGGTTATATGTCACATTAAAGGGGGAAAAGTTTTGAAATGATTTATTGTGGTCTCATTTTTTATATATCACAAAAACCTGGCATTTTAACAGGGGCGTGTACACTTTTTATATCCACTGTACCTTCCTAAAATGAAACCAGGCCTAAACAACATGTCCTACATGAACCGACTCAAAGCTCTGTCACTGTACTCTGTATCCTACAGACTGCTAAGAGTTCACTTGTGCCTAGTATAAAAGGCATCCTCTGACCCAATACTGATAGTTACTATACATCATCAAGTAAAATAGCATCAGAAATACTCTGTCTAGAGATCTAAACCTCTTCTGTAACATCAACTGAACAGTTTGGAAAGACAGGTATATGTCACAGAGGATACCACTTTTCTGGAACAGATTCCCCATCCTCATAAAACAATTTCATCCCTGTCCATATTGAGGTGCAACTTAGATCTATAGATGGGAAACAGAAAATTTACCACAGGACTGCCCCCTGTACTACTAATGGACAGAAGCATCTCCTAAATGCTTTATCCAACACCTGGGTCCCCTCAAATTATCTCTGGTATGATAATTGTTGACCATGGGATGGATATGGCCGATCTCTAACCAAATGAGATAGGTTAAAGGGAAACTTGGCTAAGCTTAAAATGGCTTGCAAGGGCAGCTAGACTAGTACTTACCTATGAAACTATAATAACCAGTCACTTTGTGAACAGCCTGGTAAAGATGTACTTAAAATATTAGAGTAGAGCTTATACCAGCTTACACACAAGAGTGTCATACTACCATTCCCTGGTATTCAAGGAATTCTGTACTCCTATGAATCTCTTTTTTTTAGAAAGCAAAAGCTCTCTTAACATTTGAAGTAAAAACAGAGGCCGCATTGTATCCTCTTCACAGAAATTTTCAGTCTTCAGAGTGCAGAGAGTGCTTACCTCAAGCAACCACCCTGATAGGATGTAATTTTTAAAGGAGAGGTCATTAATTTTAAGTCATTCATTTTATTTTTGCTTTTCAATAAATTGTATTAATGTTCATATAATCACATACCTGTGTACACTATCTGCAAATGAAAATGAAAGAAAAACTTTGAATCACACTAGCTAATTTAAATAAATAATCCATGCACTTAATGTTACATTTCAATAAAGATTTCAGTTTTACCAAATATTTGAAGTTTTGTTTACTAACATTTGATCTTCATGCAATTCCACTCATTTCTTTATGACAAACAGTGTTTAATGCAATAAAGTCTCAATGGAGGTGGAAATTGTCCTGAATTTTTGTTATAGTTTTTCTTGCTAAAGTTGAAAGTATTGTGATGTATTGATATGGGCAGGAATCTGAGGATTAATTAATATTAGAAATCTTAAACTATACACCTGTCAGACCACAGTGTGTTAAAAAGGGATTAATAGCTTCCTAATTTAGGTAGAGTTCCTCACATTCCAAGAATATATGATGCCAGTCAAGGTTAGCATTTTTTACATCTCCAATGAACAACGTTTTTAGTTTTGAACATTTTTATATCAATTTTTCTCCATTTTTCTGTAAAAGAATTTTCAAAAAATAGCTGGCAGGTATTACACGTTTACTATAAAGTCAAATCTTTTCTAGTGTTTCTGTTTTATATAATTCACTTCATATTGCTTTATGAAATTCTAATAGTTATTAACCACTTTTGTTTCTTATTCTTAAATTGGTTTGCATACTCAGGATAGGGAAGGCGTTACAGCTCCATCTCTGTTATAAAGAAAGGCACCAAATTTAGAGGGAAACATTTTTCTCCATCTTTTCTCTGAATTGTTTTCTTATATTCTCAATCTTATATTATGAACTTATGTCCAGTTTGGGTCTATATTATATATTCGAAGCTTCAAAATTTCGAACCTCATATGTTTAACAACATATGAACGAAACTTGAAACTTCGAATATATAATAAGAACATAAAAAAACACTTACCTTAATACTCTGAGCAGGGGGGCAAGCCTCCCTGCACCCCACACTCCCCCTATTAAATATACCAACTCCGAGACTGCACTTCAGTGCAGAAAAGAGAAATTTTCCCATTCTGCGTGTACGGAGCCATTGCCTTTCACCTTCAAACTTTTCAAAGTTCAATCATATGGTGTTGACCATATGACATTCAAACTTTGAAACATTTGATAATTTAATAGGGACCCTCCAGTTTATATGTTTAAAGTTTTAGTTACTCATAATCCTATATTTTGATAAAATATTGAACCCATTTTAAGTAAATTGACCAAAAATAAAACAATTTCCTTTTAACTTTGTCATTTTGTTATAAATATTGCTATCAATAAAGCCAGGTGTACACACTAATGAGAAAATGGTGACATACATATTTTAATGTAAGAGGTTTGTAAATAAAATTTCTAAAAACAAAACAGTGTAAGAAACTTCTCTGTTTGGAAGATTTTCAATCCATATATATCTAGTTAATCACTGTATATTAATCAGATCAGATAATGGTAGTATAAGTAGTGAACGTAAACTCGTTCTAAGTCAAAAAAATATATAATTTGAAATATTGTAGAGAATTACTAGATATTCAAAAGTAATCCAAACAGGGTAGATAGTCTATTTCTAGTCGAAAATCCTTTATTAAGTACACAGACAAGCAATCCAAGTAAAACATAAGTAACAGAATAATAGTTTCCTCACAAGCTTTCCAACTATATATATATATATATATATATATATATATATATACATTTTATCAGACAAGGGAGTGGTTTATTGCACTGTAAAACACACAGCATTAGTATATGTGTTAAATTGACATCCTTTCCCCCATCAGTGTGACATTCGAGCTGGTCCTGCCCTACTTAATAGCTGTCATAATTAATATAACCCCTAATAATGACATGGTATCTCTTATTTAAACAGAATATTAAGTCTGTGATTTTATCCAAGACAATGTACTACATGATTGGAAATATTTAAGCCTGAGACCATTTGGCAGTCTAAATATATATGTGTGTATATATATATATATATATATATATATATATATATATATATATATATTCATATACATTTTGCATACAGAAAAACCCATTGTGCAAATCATATTCTATTTCCATAACCCATTGTTAACACAGATTGCTTTCATCCTTCTAGACTTCTTCAGATCTGTGTACAAGAACCTTAAAAACTATCTACAAAAATATTATTGTATAATTAGCTAGCATTGTTATTACACATCATTTCAAGTAAAGTGGAAAAAAGAATAAGAAAAAGAAACAAATTATGATAATAGAAACAAAATATGCAATTCAATTAAAAATGATTTAACATGGTATTTGAAATCGACTAGAAAAATAAAATAAAATTAGTCATGTAAACAATGTCGCAATTTTCTATAAATAAAATTGCTAAATGCCTCTAACAATATATTGACATAATCTGAGTCTAATTTGTTAGAAAAAATATTTATCATCTGTAACATTTTATTTACTATATCTAAAGAAACATATATTGATTTTATCTGAGAATAATTCAGAACAATTATTCAAAAAAGTATAAAATTGTTATAAGTACAGGGGCTGAATCATACAATTCAGTACTAGGAAATTCTTTCTTCCTTTTCTCTACCCTTTAATATGATTTATGTATGCTATTCTTGATCTTTCGGGATGCCATAAAAATTGAGATTCTATTCATTTTCGTAATTATTCCTTTATCTGAGACAACGTGGTAGTCTGAAAAATCTATACTATTTTCAGGACTAATTTCATTTTGATTAACATTAGTCTATATACAAAGGAGAGTTCAGACAGAAGATGCACAAAAAGATTGAAAGAAATTAGAGGAAAGAAAACTACTTGCACAAGAAAAACTGTCAAAAACTTCAAATGCAAATTTATGTTCGTTAATACAACAGATTAATGAAAAACATTATATAGATCAAGAAACCTTGGGCCACTTAGAAAAAGAAGCAACTGAGGAAGTGCAAAAATATAAAGAACAAAATGTAGAGATTTTGAAAGTAGAAAAAAGAAATAAAGACTTGGGGAAAAAGAGAGAGATCTGATATGGTACAATATTTATGCAAAGGAGAAAGCCAAATTAATTAATAGAAAAAAAGAGCACCAAAAGTATTCGAAGAAAACTACAGGCAAACACACCCAGATATGGAACATTTCCCAATACAAAAAAAATCAGATCTCAAAGGAGGGGGCATAGGATAGAAGATTAGTAAAGTAGAAGTTAAAAAAATAGAAGCTGAAGTTTTGGAATACCTGCAAAGTGAAGAATTTATTGAAGAAAGGTTAGTTTAACAGAGGTTATGTCACAGGACAATGTAACAATGAATCCCCCCAGTAAGGAGAAACAGGAGGAGTTTGAGACTTCTGAAGAAGAAATATGGATATGAGAAAGAAAAGGAGATTTAATATGTGCAGTATTTGTACAAAAGAGAAAGCAAAACTAATGAATACAAAAAAAGCAGCACCAAAAATATTCAAAGAGAAATACAGGCAAAGGCATACAGATATGGAAATTTTTACAATACAAAAAATAAGAACTAAGGGAGAAAATAGAAAAGATAATTAGTAATAAAGAAGTAATAGAAATAGAAACTGAAATGAAAGATTTAGTAGTGAAAATCAAACTTTGATACAATCACAGCATGATAGAATACTGAATCCTCATATTAAAGAGAAATCAGTACAGCAGGAAGCATCTGATCAGTTGCATATGAAGATACTTTGGAGCCTTCAGCAGGAAACCAGTATAAAAGGTTCAGTTCAAGTTGTACAGCAAGGGAAGGAACAGGAAATTGTGGGGTCTATATTGAATGTTCGAACATTCAAAATTTCGATTGTCATATGGTGGACATCATATGATTGGATTTTTGAATGTTTGAACGTTGTAACAGAGATCTCCATACAGCACAGAATGGGAAGATTTCCCTTTTCTGCACTGTAGTGCGATCTTGGAGTTGATATATTTAAAGTGCGGGGAATGGGGGTGCAGCGTGGCTTGCCCCCTACTTAAAATATTCAGGTAGGTGTTTTGTGTAGTTTATTTTTTTTATTAGATATTCAAACTTTTGAAAGTTCGATCATATGGTGTCGACCATATGACAGTCGAACTTTCAGAAGTTTGATTATCTAATATAGACCCAAAATTGTGGCAACTCTGACACAGTCAATATTGTGGACTGATAGCCCAGCGAGTTTCCATTTGGAAGAGGAATGGATGATACAGGGTGAAACTGAAGGGAATATGGGACAAGAAGATTTTCTGGAACTTTCTGTAGAATGCCCGCAGGAAACTGAGAAGAAAGAATGTGCCCTTAGTTTAGAAGAAAATGATTTAAGGGAAGAATTGATTGATTTTATAGAGATGGATAGACATGTTAAGATCAATGAAAGAAACAGACTACAGAAATTCAATAAAACCCAAAATGTTATAAGGTTAATAAAAAATTGAACACCGTAATCAAGACTATTCATAGCAATTCATGTGATATAACAGAAGTAAATAGGATATATTACTGTGCAGCTAATTTAATAACAGATAAAGTCTTACCACAAAAAACACCAGGCAGTAAGGAAAAGGAAAGGGATAAATAAAATGCCATCATGGAAGTAAATAGAGAAAACTATGAAGCAATTAAGACAAGAAGTGTCGCTGCTGAAGACTACAGAAGAGGGAACAGATCAACAAAATTTCTCAGAAAGATAGACATGATAAAAGCAAAGCATAGTATCATAACAGACCAGGATCTATTGTACGCAATTGCAACTAATAAACTAAGGAAATCAGCACAGGCAGAAAAAATTAGAAGATATGCAGATAAATATAAAGGAAAGGTACAAAACAAGTGATTTATTCATGATCCGAAAAAAGTTTTATAGAGAATTGGGAAACAAGGCAAAGGGAATAGAAACACCACCAAAAAATGAAGAAATAGATTTTGGAGTAATATCTATGAAAATCTTATGGAACATAACAAAGATGCTGCATGGTTAGAATAAGTAAAAGGAAGAATAAGAAGTTCAAATGTACGGTATATAAAATGGGAAGAGGTAATGATCAGAGAAACTGAAACAAAATTAAGAAAAGCTCCTAAGTGGAAAACCTCAGGCCCAGATGCAGTACCTAACATCTGGCTAAAAGTATTAACATATTTACCCTGAAGATTCAGCCAAGAGTAAAAACAGTTACATGCGCATCCTGAACAGACGCCAACCTGGCTAACAGGAAAAATGATACCCCTCCTTAAGTGGGAACCTGCAAGATATCCTAAAAACTATAGATGAATAAAATGCATTCCAGTGATATATATAAACTATACACTGGAACTGATGCCTGCAGAGCTCTATACTCATTTAGAAGAAAACTCAATTATGGCAATAGAACAAATGGGTAGCAAAAGACAGTCATATGGAACAAAGGATCATTTGTTGCTAAATGAATTCATAATGAAGAATTATAAAAAAAGGGAAGAATCTAAGTATGGCATGGACAGACTACAAAAAAGCATTTGATAGCATCCCACACTCATGGATAAGAGTGCTTACAAATGTATCACATACATCCTACATTGAAAGATTACATTACAGTGACCATGAAACAGTGGCAAACAACTTTGCAGCTAAGCCATGATAAAGGACAAATTATTATCTCAGGGTTAAAAATTCAAAGAGGATAGTCCTGTGTGACTATTTGTCACTGCTGCTTTTTTGTCTTGCTCTTAACCCATTAAGTTGTCTGCTTAATAGATTAGAACTCCCCGAGGAGTTAGTCACAGAAGATGCAAACTTTGATGAGGGTAAACTGTCCCCATGGTCACCTCCTGAAGATGTCCAGTTTGGAGACATCCTTGAAATCCTGAAACAGAGAGGTGGCTGGAAGTCCAGCAACCCTTCTTCTGAAGAGTCTCTATTCCTAGAGGCATTTGGTACCAGCCCATCTACCTCCTGGGTGACTCTGCTCACTGATGACCTCATAGAGTTAATCTCTCATCAGGCTTGGAAGGTGTCAGACATAAGTGAGCCAATCCCCAGGACACTGGATAAAATTTTAACAGCACCAGAGAACAGGCAGTTTTGGACAAAAGGTACTCCTGTAGATGCAGTGTTCATGGCAGTGGCCACAAAACAATGAACTCTCTGAAGAAAGTTCCACTGTCCATCCACTGAACAAGGAGTCTCAGGTGATGTACAGGTTTTAGAAGTGTGTCTGCTTCAGTGACCTTCACCTAAAGGTCTTAAGGTCTCTGAACTATTTGGCACATTTCATAAGGTTACAGACAGACCTAGTTAAGAAACGTATACCCTTTCAGGATCCATTTCTGATGAGGTACAGGCATCTGTTACCTCTCAGTTGGCTACCCTGCAATCAGTATCCACTTCTTCCATAAGGAACCTTAAGGGCAGTGGGTTCTGGCATTTCCATAAGGAGGCACACCTGGATGCACTTACGTGATTTTGCAGAGCTCTTTAAGTCTTCGTTCATCAATGCTCCCTTTGATGGAATGTCTTTGTTTGGCACCAAAATTAATGACACTTTAACCAGGTGTGAAAAAGATGGAAAAACCCTGTCTGCTTGGGGTTTTCATTTTTCCACATTTCAAAGATCCTTCTTCAGGAATCAGTGAGGTATTGGAAAAATGTGGTTCAAGAAGTCTCAGGGTCTTTTTCCAGGACACGTGGAGGAGGTTCCCCAGGAGTTAGAGGGGGAACTCCAGTGGTAGATGGTACCCTCATGGTAGAGGTGGCCCACAAAATCCAGGGTACAGAGATTCCTTTTTCATTAGAACCTTTCAACGCTCCTGAAAGGAGGCCCAATTGTTCCCCTCTGGAGAGAATTGGGGGTCGGTTATCCCTATACCAGAGAGATAACAGATACACTGGTGAAGAGGATCAGTTCCAGAAGTTATGTAATACCCTTTTTCCTTTCATCTCCAACTTCAAGAAAAATCCCCTATGTTACACCCAGTCAGAGGGAACAAGCAGCACTTCAGATACAAAAGCTGCTAGATAAAAAGAGTCATCCAAGAGGTCTTGCCAGACCAGATAGAATCTGGAACTTAATCAGGATTCATTTTAGTGCCAAAGAAAACAGGGGACTGGAGGCCAATCTTGGATCTCAGCAACTTGAACAAATCAGTTTGATGCACCAAGTTTCAGATGGTCACAGTTCAGTCCATACTCCCATTTCTGGGAAAGGCTGAGTGGATGTGCTTGATAGACCTTCAGGATGTGTACTATCACATAAAGCTTAACAGGCAGTCCAGAAGGTACTTGCGCTTCTGGCTGGGAGCTGGTCATTACCAGTTCAGAGCTCTGCCCTTTTGTCTCACCACAGCCCCCAGGATGTTCACCCACTGCATGGCATTAGTAGCAGCTCACTTGAGACTACAAGGATTCTGGGTGTTTCCATATTTAGATGACTGGGTCATTACTGCCCCAAATGGGCATCAAGTAATACATGCAAGAGATTATGTTCTTCAGACATGCTCTCATCTAGGGATAACCATAAACTATGAAAGTCTAATTTGGAACTTACTCAGATTTGGAATTTATAGGAGCACTGTTAAACACAAAATCAATGATAGCCTTGATGCCACCTCTAAGAGTTCAGACCTTGAGAGCACACATCAGGAAGATAATCTGCAGTACCAAAGTGTCAGCCCATTTATTTCTTTAGGCTCTAGCATCAATGGCAGCAGCAATAACTCTAGTACCTTTTGCAAGAATTTACATGACTATTCTACAGTGGAAGTTAGCCATGCAATGGTCAATACTTTGTCAACCTATGTCAACCCTGATACAGATTCTCAGATTTGTAAGAGAGATCTCAGGTGGTGGATTCAATCAGAGCAGGTTCTACAAGGCCAAACATTCATTCTCCCTCAGCCCAAGGCCATAGTGACCACAGATGATTTCCAGTTAGGGTGGGGGTACTAGGTAAAATAATCCAAGGCTCTTGGTCCCCCTAAGAGGCCAATGTGTATATCAGTGTTCTAGAGATGAGAGCAATCCTTTTAGTGTTGCATGCCTTTCAAGAACTATAGCCCTATAAGCCTGACTAGTCTGGTTTGCAAGGCTATGGAACACATCATCATCATGGAACTCATTAACAAGAGACACTGGGAACCTCCAAGCCTTGTACCCTACCCAGTTTGGCTTTGTTAAGGGCAGATCATGCCTCCTAAACCTGGCGGACTTCTTTGATACAGTTACCAAGGCATTAGACGAGGGAAAGGAGGTCCACACAGCCTACCTAGACCTTGCAAAGACTTTTGACACCATTTCCCATTCTAGTATTATAGACAAGCTCTCCAGCTTGAACATAAACCCCTACATCATGAGATGGGTTGCCAGCCGGCTCATGGATAGAACCCACATGGTGAGAGTTGCAGGCTCTACATCTGACTCTAAACCAGTTACAAGTGGCATCCCCCAGGACTCAGTCCTAGGACCCCTCCTGTTCGGTATATACTTCTCAGAGGTACAGGCAAGCATAGGAGGACTATGGCTGACCAAGTTCGCAAGTGACTGCAAACTAGGGGCCATAATTGATTCTCCGGCTGATACAGACACCCTCCAGATGGGTCTCACTGAGAGGGATACCTGGTGTCAAAATCATGGCCTCAAGCTAAATGCCAAAAAGTGCATAGTCATCCCCTTTGGAAAAAAACAAAGTACCTGTGAACTACCACATAGGTGGTAGTCCCCTAAATACAGAAAATGTAATATGGGATCTGGGGACCCAAGTAGATAGTAATCTCTTCGTTGATAATCATATTGCCCAGGTGATTAGAAAATCCTTCTATGTGGCCCACCTAATCACAAAAGGGTTTGCATCTAGAACAAAAGAGGTTATTGTGCCTGTCTACTCATCACTCATTAGACCCATCATAGAATACAACGCCCCATTTGGGATGTACCTTACAAGACACCTGCAACAGCTGGAAAGACCACAAAAGTACCTCACCAAGAGGATTACTGGCTTCAAACAGATGCCCTCTGCAGCCCGACTCAAGAAACTCCAGCTGTACTCAGTTGCATACCGCTTACTCAGAGGTGATCTCTGCCTGACATATAAGGTCATGTCCAACCCAGAATTGATGGACATGCTCCACCTAAAAAAAAAAAATCCCGGAGAGCCACACGCACTAGAGATATAAATCTCACCACAATGATAAATAGGACATGCTGGAGGGATAGATTCCTGTCCCAGAGACTCCCCATGTTTTGGAACAGGATTCCAATATACATCAGGTAGAGCCCCTCACTAACACTCTTCAAGAGAAACCTTGATGTGGGTGGATGGGAAACAGAATATTTACTCGGGGGATCACTGCACTGGCTCTGCTGGACAGTGGTGCAGGCAACTAATGGCTCTGCTGGACAGAGGCACAGGGAACTAATAAAAGGGGGTGGTGAAAGCCAACACATTCTGGCTAGGCTTATAAATGCCCTTGGGCAGATAGCCTAGTACTTACATATGAACCTAAGAAGCTTTCCCCTTGGGGATGACTGCAGTTCAGACAGACAACATGTCAGTAGTTTGGAATATCAACAAATAAGGAGGGACCAGATCTTACCCCTTGTGTCGAGAAGCACTCAGAGTGTGGCAATGGATAATTTCATCCATCTGCTTTCTCAATGTAATACATATTTTGAGGAAATCCAATGTGATAGCAGACAAGCTGAGCAGGTACATTCTTCTACCTTCCAAATGATCTCTCAACAATTATGCGATGAAGATGATTTGTCATCAATGGGGCCAGCCTGCTGAGATCTTTTCATTTCTCCCCCTAAACAACAAATGCAGCAGCTATTTTGCCCTGATTCCTCCACAGGGAGAGTCACCAAGGGATGCTCTACTTCATGTCTGGCCCCTCTGCCTTCTTTGTGCCTACCCATCAATCCCATTAATTTCAAAGTTCCTGCAGAAAGATGCCATGTTGAAGAGAAAGGTTATACTCATTGCACCCTTTTGGCCTCAACAGGTTTTGTTCCCCTTCCTTTGGCCTCACTTACTCCACCCACAGTGGATTCTGGATCTAACTCCAGACCTCCTGTCTCCAATGCCATTAGTAGCCAGACAACCTATGCTCTTCTCTTCAGTCTGTCAGATAATCTTATTATCCCATAAACCATCTACACGTAAACTATACTCCAGTAAATAGAAAAGATTTGCTTACTGGGCCCATCAAAATAAGGTTAATTCCTTTTCAGCTCCTTCGCATAGTATCCTTGAATTTTTAGCCCTACTTTTTAAAGAAGGAGCTAGCTCCTCCACAGTGAAAGTCCAGCTAGAGGCGATATCGAATTTTCACATAGGATTTGAAGGTGCTTCTATGACTCCCATAGGGTATACAAAACTTTTTTTGAGGTTCTCTTCTTCTCAGGCCTCCTTTTTAGGGACCCCACTCCCCCATAGAACCATAGTCTGGTACTGCAGCAACACAGTCAACCCCCCTTTGAACCTGCAGCTAAATGTGACCTCAAGTATCTTTCCTGGAAAACTATTTTTCTAGTAGTCCTTACTTCTGCCAGAAAAATTTCAGAGATTCAGGCTTTATCTTCGAAGCCACCTTACTTGATTTTTCACAAAGACAGGGTCACTTTATGAACTAATGTTACCTTTATCCCTAAAGTTGTTTCTGAGGGTCTATGTTATATATTCGAAGCTTCAAAATTTCGAGCCTCATAACATATGAGCGAAACTTGAATCTTCAAATATATAATAAAAACATAAAAAAAAAACACTTACCTTAATGCTCTGAGCTGGGGGAAAGCCCCCCTGCACCTCCCACACCCCTCTACTTAAAGATACCAACTCCGAGACCACACTTCAGTGCAGAAAAGGGAAAGTTTCCCATTCTGCGCATACGGAGCCGTTGCCTTTTACCTTCGAACTTTTCAAAGTTTGATCATATGGTGTCGACCATATGACATTCAAACTTTGAAATGTTCGATAATTTAATAGGGACATGATTTAGAGACTAATATTAATCAATCTATTAACTTGCTGTTATTCTCCCACAGATTTTCTAACAAAGGCGAATACACTTACCATTTATTGAATGTTCACAGGCAATTACGCTTTTACCTGCACAGAACAGAAAATATCAGGAAGACTGACCAGTTATTTGTTTCCTTTTCAGACATAAAACTAGGAAAACCTGTTGCCAAAATCAGTCTAGCCAGATGGCTGACAGATTGTATTTCTGGGCATTACCTTATTGAACACATTACAAGCTCATTCCACTAGAGCCATGGCTACTTCATCAGTCTTCAAGCATAGAGCTTCCATAGATGACATTTGTGTGGCAGAAACTTGGGCTACTCACTATACGTTTGTTACTTATAACAAATTGGACATGGTATCCAGGGGCAGAGCATCATTTGGGTCAATAGTGCTCAGGAATATCCTTCCTTGAGTCCAGCCAGGGATTTTAGGTAGCTGGGGACTCTGTCCCATAAGTTGAGGACAGAATGAAAATTGACAACATCAGATGAAGTTATGTACTCTCCATAACATTCCATCTGTGTTGTCCATTTTCATTCTTCCTCGACTCCCCTTCCACCAACCCCCTGCTCTAAAAACTCCTGGAAGAGCAAGTGTTTTAAAGTATGTCACTTACTTGGTACATAGCTCCAGATATAGTCTCCTCTGTCTGTAACTGCAATATGTCATTCTGCTGTTATTAGCAAACAAGATCTGAGGTACTTGGGGTTGGTGCATTATGGGTAAGAGAAGAGCTCGAGAGAGTTCTGGTTGCCACGAGCTTTTTCAATGGCTGAGTCAGATCTGAGGGATCGAATCCGAACCCATAAGTTGGGGAAGAAGGAAAATGGACAACACGGATGGAACGTTATAGCGAGTACATAACCTTTTTTTTTTCCTTTTTCTGTTGTCACCGCTTTTTAATAATATTGAGTCAGTTGATTCATCTAATAATATTATACTTTTTCACTCTGTTTACATTAACTTTTGTGATTACCAATGACAATAATGGAAATTGCTACCAAAACAACCCAAAAACATTCATATATTAAATCTAAAATACCTATCATACTAATGCTGAGATTGCCCTCGGTTATCATGGATATCCACATTTTTAGTGTATCTACTCTCACTAAACTGACTAATTCACCCCAAAAAAATTCAGTAAGACTCTCATTCAAACTGGGCTGTCCACAGATGCTTGGTATATCATTGCACTACTACATCTGTAATATAATAATACAATCCATTTATAATCTGCATATGTATGTATTCAATATTCATTTATGTCATGTTTTAATATTTGTTTAACTTACAGTTTTTATGGCAGTACTTCCTCCTTCATTTCCATATGTTTCCTTCTCAGTTGTCCTTGATTTTTCAGTCTTGTGTGAAGCATTTTAATTTAATATTTATTTATTCTTCCATTATTCTGGCTAATCTGCCTTGTGTACTCTTCCTTATTTTGAACAAAGGACTCTACCTCAGTGTCTTTTAAATTAAGTTATAAGATGTGTGAAATGTTATCTTACTAATTTATTAAAATATTGATGTAATCACACAATAAAATATCCATTTGTTTATGGAATTTAATCTAAACAAAACATTTTATTCTATTGTAAATATCACTCAAATATTGCTTATATTTCAGATCAGTTTATTATCATAATGGGAAACAAATCAGCATCTCAGCATTAAATAATTTCACTCACTTGTCATTTAAAGTAATAAACATTTTGGCCGAAGATCATTATCTTCTGTTCAATTAAAACAAACACCTACCAGTCATCTCTAACAATATTATATCTATATAATTTAACAAGATAAGAAAATGTTATCGCATCTTATTGCAACAGTGTTAACTTAATGTGTTGCTAAGATAAACTTTACATATCATATATTTTCATATGTATATCGTTCTTTTGCCATTTGTCATCTGCTTCATCCTCCTCCTCAACCCCTTTTAGCTTAGCCTAGCAACTGGCTTTGTCCCACAGTTGAGGCACACTCCACAAGGATTGCCCCACCATCCCAGGAATTACAGACCTGTCAGGCTAATGAGTCTTGTATGCAAAACCATGGAATGTGTCACAACTGACCTAATTAACAATTATTTTAAAAGTCTTATCAGCCTTGACCCCCCCCCCCAAACAGTTAGGCTTTGTCAAGGTTAGATCTCTTCTGATGAATCTAGCATGCTTCTTTGAGAGGGTGACTTAGGATGTAGTTTGTGGACAAGTTCACACAATGTACCTGACCTCACCAGATATTCTGTACCATAACACATGAAAATGTAATAAACTCCAAATTGACCTATATGTGGTTAGGTGGATAACTACCTGGCATAGGGACAGGTCTTGCACAGTAAGACTAGGGATGCAGTTTCTGAGAGCATAAATGTGACCACTGTAGTTCATCAAGGATCTGTGTTTGCACCTCTGCTCTTCCATATCTACTTCTCAGATCTCCATATATCAAAAGGAGATCTCTGGTTATAGTTTACAAATGATAGTAAGCTTTGAGTCATCAAGTTCCTTTCTGACTAGGCGTTTACTGTTCTCAGTAGCTTGTATAAAAAATGGGCTCAGACTGAATGCTAAAAGTATAACATCGTATCCCATGATGCTCATCATTCTCACTGCTACAGCAGCCTTTGGCAGTTTGAGCTGTATCCTGCTAGGATACAACAATCGGCAAATCTTCAAAAAATTCTGGCTTCCTTCCCACATCTACACTTTGACTGCTGGCTAGCGCTTTGGAAGGAAATCAGTTGCTGCCTCTCATTTGTTTACAGGCTACATTTCTGGCAAATGGGTCCCCATAAGGGAACCTTTCCTCACAGAAATGCATCTGTTTTTAAATAATTTTGATGTCTTTTTTTTATTTTCTGAAGAATACCAACAAGTTTATTAATATCAGAAGTTTATTGTTCGAAATTGCTCTTTTTAGAATGGGGCTTATTATTAAGTATTGGGGATGTTTTTTGTAAGAACAATGTACTGCTTTTCATGCATTTTAAATAAAGTGGAAAGATTTAAGGTTTGGGAAGTTATTTGTGTGCTTCATATGCTTTCATGACAACTTACCTTCATTTCTTATTTTCTGTCAGTGTGCCTTGTGCAAAAGGGACTTAGAGTTCTGACATGGTTTTTGTGTAATGCTTGTGGTTTGGACTTTTGAATTTTGAGGACTGAGTAGAGAAGTATTAAATGTGTGTGTGCTGCTTGGGAACACCCATCTGACAATTTACTTGCCAACCAGCTCTTCAAAGCAGTGCTTACCAGCAATCAGGCTTCTTCCCTATCTACAGAATGGATTCTTAACACAGGTCCTGTATTTTCTTCTCACACTATACCTAAAAAAAAAATGAACCCTTGTATATACCATGGCCTCAAACAGTGCTTCAGACACTGGTAGGTGATTCTGCAGTTGCCATTTGTTGTCCCTCAGACCACTCACTGGTTTCTCCAGGTTCCTGTGGGGTAGTCCCTTCTGTTACCATGAACTAGGGGTTAGTGATGTCCTCTATGGCTGTTTCTGTGTCCAGCCCAGGCATCAGAGAACCATCATTTTTATATCTGGGATTTTTTTCTGAAGTTCTTCTTGGTGGGGCCAGAGAAGGATAAATCTTACCCAGGATGAGGTGCTATAATTTGTACTCCTTCCAGGGATGTCCCTAGAAAAAAAGAAACAAAAGGTTAGACATTGCATATCCAAAGACAATTTTTTCTGTTGATAAGGATGATTTTCATAACTTAGCCAAGAGTTTTTTGCTGGCTTTACATCCTGGAGAGAAGAAATGCATACCTGGTCAGTATATTCCTGAGGAAAATATGTCAACGGATTTTAAAGTAGACAGAGACAGGGATTTAGTCTTATTCTCAAGCCCAAGATGCAGATTCAAATGCAAGTTTGTCCTCTTCAACTTCATTATAGGAGTTTCCCTTTTCTAAGACTCATTCTAGGACAAATGCTGTATGTTTCTAGGAACAAGTAAAAATCCCCCCTAAATTGAAGAGATCCATACCAATGAATTTACCTCATGCTATATACATTCTTCCTATTATGCCTTTCTTGGAGGATGTGTTATATGTTTCCCACAATAACCCTGAGCCTCAGTCTTCAGTCCCCCAAAAAAGACAGAACACATTTTAATACTATAATTTTCCAGAAGACAAGAAGGTAAGGTATTAGACAGATTTCATAAGATAATTTTTTTTAATTTCCTTATTATATTGTATTATATATGTTGGCAGCTTGCAGGATTGTTCTGCCACACTTCCTTCAGAAAGTGGGTCCTGTTTGAATTCTACAATTTCTTATCAATGTCAGGTTTGTAAATATGCTTTGAAGACAGTATATTATCAATGTCAGGTATATAAATATGCTTTGAAGAGAGTATATTTCGTTTAGGGTCCCTACTACTGTTTCTGTATTGAGACAATATACTTGGGTACATACATTTTCTGATGAGGTAAAACCTGAGATTTTAAACTCTACTTTAGACAGCTGGCAAACACACACTTTGAGATTTCATTTACACACACACACACACACACACACATACCTGGGAAAGGCTGGCACAGATTACCTGCTCTACCAACCTTGCCCAGACTATAAGGTAGATACACTGCCGCAGTCAGCTACTGTAAGGCTCTAAAAAGGGGATCCAGTTATGCTGCATGAAGTTAATATTAATACAAATGGTAATGTTGACCAAACAGCAAGGCTTTCAGGAGTGGCCGGAGTTGCAACCAAACAGATATTTGCAAATACTCTCAAAGATTAAATATTTTATAAAAAGTACCAGCCATAATGAAAAATTTAAATATATGTAATAATAATAATAGAACAAGAAAATACTAATATCTATTTACCATAAACACCAGAGTTTCAGCCACAGGTAATATTAAAAATAACACTGATGGAAAGTTTCACACAGTTATAGAAAAAAACTGTATTTAGTCAGTATCCAAAATTACTCTGGCCAAATAGATTACTGATTGTATCTTGCTGATTTATTCTCAAATGGGTCTAGAGTTCCTCTTTTTCCCTGAGCGCACTCCACTAGATCTATGGATACATCATCTGCCTTTTCCTCAATAACCTCCATTGATGACATCTGTGCTGCAGCTACTTGGTCAAAGACTCGTACCTTTGTTACATATTACAAATTAGACATTGTCTCCAGAAGCAGAGCTTCCTTTGGTTCAATAGTGCTCTCGCATGCCCTTCCTTGAGGGCCTCCTGAGAGTTATGTAGCTGGGGACTCTGACCAATTTGTGAGGAAGAACAAGAAGGACAACATCAGATTTAGAAGTTATGTACTTACCATAACTTGGCATCTGTGTTGTACATTTCCATTCTTCCTTACCTTCCCTTCTAACCATCCCCCGGCTTTGTTTTTCATAGAAGGATCTTTGGATGATATTGGTACCATCATGTTCCTCATTTGAGCCTCAGTCCTTTCATGTGTCTGTCTGTCTTTAAAACACAGTGGGTGCTAAGGCAGAAAACTCGATCTGAGGAGCTGGAGATTGGACAGAGCATTATGGATAGAAGCAGGAGCTTGAGGTTCAGAGATCCTAAGTCTTGTAAATGCAACAGACTGATCAGATCCTAGACCCATTTGTGAGGAAGAATGAAAATGGACAGCACAGATTCCAAGTTATGGTAAGCACATAACTTCTAATTCCTACCACTTGTTACATCATCCTGTCTTCTCTTCACAATAAAACTAAATTCCTTTCTTTTCCTTTTGCTCTAATATAGCCTCCATTTCTAGTTGCTTGGATTTTTTTTTTTGTTATCCAGGTTCATAATATCACATCAAACCACACATCTGGAATTGCCAAGTATTCACTGGGCAAATACAGTGCTGCTTGTACATAATATATTAATTGCCTACCTAGATTACCTTCAGGCTAGAAAGAGGCCATCTCTATACTCTGTGAAAGTGGCTACTAATGACTGCATAAATGTACTCCCTTAATAAGTATTCCTTTCCCATGTCAGATGGCATAGCAGAGACATGCCTTTAAACTTGTATCCATAATATTAAGCTGTAGCTAACATACACACAAAAGCAGGCCCATTGGTCCAAACATCCTCATATAATGCTCTTATGGCTAAGGTAAGTAAAGATATGGATTAAAATGGACAACAAAACCTGTAAAATTGTTGCTTTATACAAGCTTTGTCATAGTGCACTTCTACTCCACTCTGCACCAGCAACTCAGTGGGTATAGCAAGTACTTCACAACACATATAAGAGGCACCAACAGCATAATCGGGCACAAATGAGATAATAGGGATATGAATGCACAGCTGAAAAAGTGTGCATATATTAATAAAAGATTATCAGACATTCATTAATTGCCCAAACCTAGCCCCATTAGTCAGGAATTCAAGCAAGACATTATTTTATTATTCCATGATTACAGGAATAGTTCCACTTAACAGTCTACTTATCTGACTAGGGAACAGAAACACTGCACAAAACTTACCTAGCTAAAAATCTAATATATAGTATGTACTGTGTCCTTCAGTTCCTACATATAAATTATGATCAGTGATTCTTATACCCTTCACACATAAATGCCACTGCCCTAGCACTTTTCTCTTAAGGTTTAGTACTGTCATCCCCTGACAATTTCACTTTCTACACGTGTGAATTCCATTTACACTAAACATATACAATGTCTAAACCAGGACATCAGTGCCAGTTATAGTCTGGCATGACTGCCCTTACACCTTTACAAATTTCTACTCAGGCAATAATAGTTCTGATACTTCTAACCTCCACTTTTAGGTCCCATTTCTATTGACAGAATATCCACTACATTTAGTTACCAGCATCCTTGACACCTATATCTAAAACAGCTGGACACCTGTAGCAGTGACACCTGTCCTGTACCATCTTTGCAAGGGCAATGGTACCTTAATACCTTTATTTATGATATGCATGCTTTCTAAATATGAGCAAGGGTGTTCTGGAGAACTGCACCATGTCTTACCCTTATTCAGCTGGCCACAAGTGTTACAGATACTTTTTTCACACTGCATTAATCCAGTGCTACAGTTCTATAAAATACCACCAGAGCAGTAACTGAGTAAAATATAAAAAAACACAAGCCTCAGGACTATCAAGCCTAATAAGTACACATTCAAAAGACAGGCCCCCAAAATTACTAATCTTCCGTGTAAGACTAGATTAGTCTTACACAGAAGCGCCAGTGTAAGAGTATGATGGCAGCAAGCCTTGCATATTAATAAGGGTGCACTGCCTCAACTCTAAAGCTTATACGGAGCATGGACGAGTGTAGGGGGCGTGTTGGACTGCCAAGCAGTCCAAAAATCCACGCCCCTACAATGAAGAAATGCCACAATTTTGAGTTACATGAGCGAGTCCACTTGTGTACAATGTAACACTACACTCCCCCATATGTTAAACAACTGACAAAATTAAAAATAAAAAGATTTTTTTCTTCCGATATAGCTGCCTGTATTTGCATGGGTTTGCCCATTGCTTAGCTACAGTTAGCAGCTTAGACACCAGAGAAGGATAATAAGAAAAATATATGCAAATTAAGCAAAATAGTGATAGTGTAGTGGTTAGAGCCTTCGCACAAAGAGGAGGCATTCCCAGTTCGAGTCCCACTACTGCACATTCCATTTTCTTTGGGAAATCTGTATACAAAAATATTTCCTGACATTTTTATGTATAGTTTTGTAAAAAGCATTGAAATGTTAAATGAGTAGTGAACGAATTATATATATATATGAAGGTGAAATGATTATGCATTCTGAGGCATGAGTACCCTATTTTAAGCAATATAAAGCACTGCTAAGCACATTTTACCATTACTGAGCATATTTAAATACAATTGAGTGTAGCTGCGCACTGAGCTAACCATCACAAATGCAATGCACGTAGCTGTGCACCACGCTAACCAGCGCAATGTCAGGCAACGTAGAGCAACGTTGAGCAAAGTCAAGCAGAGTCGGTTAAACACGCTCACACCTCCTTTACTGTACCTTAACCAGTCAGGTCTGCCCAGCAGGAAAATAAAAAGCAGTGACAGGGCTCAAACTCAGGATACTGTGCACTATAGTCACAGTACTTAACCACTAAGCCATGATAGTATTTCGCAAACATGCACTTTCAACAGACACATATCTATCAAAGGAATTTTAAACATTGCCAACATTAGCTAAGCAGGCGTGCCTACAGCTGAGTTTTTCCAAAACTGGCCAATCACAAATAAGTGCGGGAAATGAGGCATATTTAAGCTCCACAGGCAGGAATACTTGCTATAACTGGTTGTAGCTTCCTTCTGCAGTCAGCATGGCTGGTGTTGGAGAAGGCACTCGATTTAGAGCGCAACGCTGGGGCATCCAGGAGTCCAAAGTAATGGTTTGGCTCCTTGTCCAAAATCATGAGGAAAGACTCCTGTGAGGCCAGTACCAGGGTATCCAATATAAAATGGAGGCCTGAAACCGTCTTGCCCATGATCTCACCAGTGCCACTGGTGTTCCTCGGACTGGTGAGCAGGTCAGGCACCATTATTCTGACCTGAAGCGACGTAGGGAGGATCAACTGGACCAGTGGATCCAGGAATCCTGTACAATGCCTAATGCCCCAATACTGAGTAAGTAGCCATTGTATTAAGTAGTTAAGAATTGTTATGCTTGTCTATACTATGGATAGGTATGTCTCAATATCACTGCATTTACTTCACAGCTGCAGCTGTCCGGACTATGAAGCAGCAGGCCCATGAAGATAGGCTGCAAAGGCTGCGTCATGAGGCAGGTTAGAAATTATTCTGCATGTACTGTTATATAAAATAAATGAGAGAACCTTCAAAAAGTCTTTTAACCCAATAAATAAAGGTGTAATAATCCTTTAATAAATGTATGATTCATGGAGTGCGTCTGTGTCATTTTCTTTGATATGTTGTTGTACTGTTGCATTCTACAAATAGTAGTGTTGTATTAAGCTGTGTCAACCCACACTTGGGTAGGCCCATATAACGTGGATGAAGAGAGTGCCAGTAGCTTGTATGCATATGTATAGCCCTCAACTGTTGGTTCATGGCCAGCATGTACAGGTTAATCTGGCACATGAGTAGCTTGGTATTGTGTTCCCCAGAAATGTCAGTGTGCTGCCAGAAATGTAGGGAGCTGTTAACATATAACTGATACTTTCACCTGAACATATCTAGATAATTATATGAAAGTAGATCTGTCAGTGTACCATCTTAGCAGTAGTGTGTGTGAGCAACTCTCAAAATATGTTGCAGTAACATCTGCATCTTGGACAGTTTGTATGTAAGATACAGCTCATGTATATAATGATCGAGCAAAATCCAATTGCACAATATAAGGACATTGGGTAGTGTAATAATACATGTAAGGGACATATAACTGCAGTTAATAGGAATGTAGTGAAAAACTAGAAGAATATATAAGTTGTTAATTGAGCTATCTTTTCCTACCCTACTGTATGTGCATAAAAAATGCAATTCCACACCTCAATCGGTATGTCTAATCTTAAAACATTTGTTGGGACATATGTCCTATTGGTTTATAAATATTTGCATTCATTTCTATGCATCTGCCCTGTTAAAATACCACAGTATTGGTGGCCTGTTGCCATCAATTCAACCTGCATGCTCTTGTAATGTCCACTATTATTCTATATATGCATGTGTTATGCTTGCTTTTCAACTGTTGAAAATCTGGTGTGTTGGGTTAATGGGAATACTTCTGCATGCTGTTATAATTAATTGGGCATGCTGTTGACTGTTACTAACCCATATCTTTATTAAACTCACCAAAACATAAGTTTGTATGGGAAGGCCGGTCCCAGCAGACCCACCTGTCCCACCTCAGCTGGCCATGGCACTTGGCACCAGCAGATCTGGTGCCCAGTATGGGACCTCCTCCTCTGTTGGCCCTGTGCCACCTTTGGGTGGAAGCACTGCAGGGGATGGGACTCAGCCCCCTCATGCAAGCATGGGAGTAGGGGCACCTATCACCCTTCGAACAGTCTGGGCTGTGGTGCATAGAGAGATTGAATGTTCTGTTGCAGAACCTCTATCTCAGCTTGAGGCCTGAGTGGCGCAACTCCCGGGTCAGCCTGCCCCTCCTACACAGCCCCCAGCACAGCCACCCTCTGGGCCGTGAAGGTGCAGTGGTGACTGCCCATGGGTGGGGACCTCAGTCCCACTGTTTCCATCTGGGGGCTCATGGGCTTGCAATTTCCAAACATCCCTCCCCATCAAAGGTGTTCACCCACTACATGTATCATATACTGCCCCTGTATGCATCTTGTTTGGCTTGTCTGTTTACCTCCCCAACCTACCTCCCCAAATATACCTACTCCCCTACCCCACATTCCACTCTCACCTGAAAAAAAAAAGGGCAATCTTCTCCCAAAAAAAAAATTACGGCCCATACATAGCTGCCCATTTTGCACACATGTCTACTGGACACAGGAAATGTTATTTAATTGGCATTACAACATACTTTGTTATCGTTACTCCTCTCTCAGGGGTTGAAGGGTTCATATCTACCTCCAAATTTATTGCATATGTACAGCTGTTGCTGTTGAAGAAATGGGCAGCTATGGACCTTCCCTACACTGGTCCTGCACATCCCAAGCTATTTTCCATACTGTCTTTCCCTCTTTGTGCCCCTTTTTCCCCACTTTCCTATCTCCCCATTTTTCTTTTCTTTCAAAGAAATTAGCGCGGGGGTAAATGGGAGTAAGCACTATTAAGCAATGGTTAGCTGGTTTGCACAGGTTTGCGTTTGGCTAAGAATGCGCAAACCCACGCAAACCTGCTTACAACTGCTTAAAAATGCCTTAATCACTCTGTATGTGAGGGCCCTTGTTCTGCTCAGGAGCAAAATAAAACACCTCTGTAAGTCTCGAACCCCGGACCCTGCACACACTGCACAACATGAAGTACCACTAAGCCACAGTCAATATACATCAAGTTGGTGGTTAAATAATTATATCATGCATCAGAATGAGTGATTGTAAAGGAAAATTAGGAATACCATGCCACACAAAATACTGGCATATCTGTTTAGGGCAGAGGCCATACCTCCCAACTGTCCCTAATTTTCAGGGATAGACCTGATTTAGACACAAATTTTAGCTCTGTCCCTCTGAATCCCTCCTAAAACTACTGACTTTGGCCAGAAAGGTGGTGAATTACACTTATTGAATAATGACAATAATTAAGAGTTGGACACTTCTTTTATTTCAAAAAAGGTGTATTAATTCATATGCTCTGATTCTCTCAATGTTTCATCTTAATGGCACTAATATTTTAAAGGTGTCCCTGATTGTCCCTGACTTTTTCTTGACTTTTCCCTGAGTCTGTTCAAATATGTACATGATTGGTTGAGAGGTCTGGCAGAGGCAGAAACACAGAGGCATATCAGCCTTTCTGCTGTTACACATTGTGCAAATAGCTTTGGAAAGAGTTTCAGAAGCATACACTTATGTAGAAATACAACACTGAAATACAAATGGATGTAGCCATGTACTGGTAGCAACCAACTGTAAGAATGCCATTGCTCTATTGCTGAAAAGACCTGTGTGGTGCACAGACAAAAAAATAACAGGCTATTCTCTGGCTATCATGTGGATAGATCCACAGTTGGGAGTTACGCAGACAGACTATTTGCCTTGATAAACTAACATATACACAGCAACCCTGTAAGTCCAGCAAGATAAAATCCACACAATAGTACTTACACTCTCTGTACTTCTGCAACCCTACCTAAATGTAGAGTATACCTGTGTGTGCAGGGTCTACCAAGGATGTAGGTAAGCGTACACACAGTACTGAAATGTGTCCAGTTTTTCTGAGCAGCTTGTGCTAATGTCAACACTAAAAAGCACAAACTGTTTAGAACTGAGTAAATGAATATTCACAGTATAGCAGTTCACAAACAATTCTTGTGCCAAAGGAATACATCGCTATAACTAGCTTTGTATGGCAGTTAATTGTAACAGTTGAAAAGAAAGTACATCTTTCCATGTATCTTGGGGTAGCAATTTGAGAGGTGAGTACATTTCTACACTGACAAGTGGGTACTGGAAGCAGCAACATTAGGTCTGAGTACAAAATGTAAATCTCTGGCTACACCCCTGGCTTCTGATATAAGAACTATACCAACCTTCTGTCTTAAACAATGATGTCCACAGCAAACAAGGAAGATCTCCATCTTGGAAAGCTGAAAGGGCCACGCCTACATGAGTCAGCAATTTATAGTCCTGGGTTGCTATGACAGTGATTACTGCAATTACTACACAGCAAACTGCATGCAATTAGCAAATGGTGGCCACTAATTGGTGTAGAGGCCATCACATGCTCGTGCAAATTCCTACAAAAGCAGGCTGCAATCTCTGCTAACAAACTCAATCACTCTATTGCAGAGACAGAGAGAGAGAGACAGAGAAAAGGAAAAAGAAATATTACCAAATCATACAAAGGAAAGGTATGTGACACATATGTATTTACTGGCATGTAGTAGATGTTATTGAAGAATAGTCTACATAATGTGAAACATTCATATGTGGCAGTAGTACTTCTTTATGCACAGATGTTCTGCTTAACTACTGCTATGGACAATACTGTGTGTACCTGTGGGCAGTGGGACATACCTGTGAAATGTGTAGCTCAGCATTAAATGTCAAAGATCTGATCCATGTTATCTGTGTTCTGTACAGTAGTGTGGCCAGTGACTGACATTATATAAACATGGGTGTGACAGAACAACACATGCATGATAGTCATATTAAAGTGTAGCTTAGCATTGGCAACTGCTGTAGCAGTCTAGTATGCTTATCTAGCATCTGTTGCCATATATACCCCCTAATGTTAGTCTGTGTTCATATGTAACACCTGTTTGTGTTACAGCAAGGCCCAATAGTTCAGCTGTGAGGTCCAGGGACTTACAACAGTGTGGACCTTGTGTGTGTATGCCACACACATACAGAGAAATATATATGTGTCATATATATTCACATCTATATATGTGCATAGAGCAGGGGACATATTGCAACTGTTCATGAAGGGGGGAGATATATATGTTGGTGAAGGTTAGTATGCACATATTTGTATATAGGTTTTAGTGTGTGACAAACAAGACAGCATACAGTGCTGGTATATGACATGTGGTGGTTAAACACTGTGGGTGGTTTGTTCAGTTTGCAATGTTGAAGCCAGTAAGGCCTGCTAAAGCTACCTGGGTTGTGAACACCTTCAATGCATTTATCCCAAGACTGTGCGATTTTATTACTTACTGTACACGTTACATCCTTTGTATAATTGATATTCTCACTATGAAAGGTGAAATGTATATGTGCCTACATATATATGTATATGTAGACAAATGGATGTGTATATGTATATATATATATATATATATATATATATATATATATATATATATATATACTCATACATACCTACATGTACTTGTTGCAATAGATTCTCTATACTGTTGACTGACTGTGATGATCAATATGTTTGTGAATACGTCAAAGATATGTATCTGTGGGATAGCTTAGTGGGAAACTGTTTATGTTATGGTATTATGGGTCCTTGCTTTGATCCTAGCAAAAGCTGTACATTCTGTTGCTAGGCAGAACAATTGCTATTGCATACAGTGTGATTAAATCCCTTGGTTTTAACTAGGGTGTGTCACTGGAGGCTAAAGCAATACATCTATGATTATTGATTGGTACCGATGTTGAATGCAAATCTTATGTGTACTGTAGTTCCAATTGAAGCTCTGGGCCTGTACAGCAAAGTATGGTGTATGTCCACATTGCTTGCATCCACTGTTTTGTGTGGTCCCTGTATTCATTACAGATTACATTTCTCAAGATTAAGGTTGTGTAAGTACTGACACACAGTACTGTATAGTACACACTGAAAGCTTATCTGGGTTGTCATACCTTTGTGTCCTGTAATTATGTCTGATGTGTGTGTGGGTATGTCTGTAACATGTCCTTTGACATATGTGTGGTAATACATATAACTGCATATCTAGCAACATTCATAGTGTACTACAGCAGTATGTGACCTATATTCCCAATTGTGCACATATTTTGGCCACAGGTTTGGCATTAACAAGTTGTGTGGTATAATAGTAATACATTTACTGGACCTTACACTGGTTGTGATGGATGATGTATTTCTTTACACATCAGCTTGATGTATATCTGCTGTGGCTAGGTGGTGCATCGTGTTGCATACAGTGTGCGAGGTACTCTTGTATAGTCTTATATAGTGATTTTATTTGTTGCTGTGCAGAACATGGTTCATTAGATAGAGAGTGAGCAAGGCACTTTCAAGCAGTTGTGGGGTGAGCAGTGATAAGTGGCAGTTACAGTGTTTCACTTGGTTAGCTTATAGGTTGCTATATATGGCAGTTCAGTGATATCTGTACTGTATAATGTTAAATGTGCCATATGACTTGCTCAGACATATTTTTGTATTTGTGTCTTCCAGGGATCATGGCCCACCACAGGAACCCGAGTTACAGTAGTGCTGAAGATGATATCATTACTAGCAGTATGATTCAGCACTACCGTCTCATGTTCTCATGAACCAGCCAAGACCAGCAGGAGCGTACTGCAATGTGGCAAGATGTTGTCCGCAGGGTCAGTGAGGTAGGCCTGCATAATGGACATATGAGCAGGTACACCACCACTGCAGTGATCTTCTCAGACATGTCCGTCAGCATGCCGCTGATGTACATAGACAACAGCTTGCAACAGGAGGTGGTGTTAATATCCATCCCCCCCTCACCAGAGTGGAGGAGCTGCTCATGAGCCTGGTGGCACCTGCCCAATAACAACAGCAGCAGACATATACACCATGATGGAGGTTGGAGCCACCCAGCAAGCACACATGGAGCATGCAGGTAACATGGCATATCTGTAGACTACTGTTATCTGTGTTGGTAGATCATTGCTATGTGATATGTGGAGTGTGTCGTTCAAAGATGTGGAGCCTGTTGTTGTGCAATACTGATCATTTGGAACATAATCTGTAGCCCTGTGAATGTAAACTGTTGTTGTACTGTAAGATTGCAAACACACAGTAGCAATACCACAGTTGTGGCCACTGACCAAGTGTCTCATCTCTATGTAGGTCCCTCTGGGGTGACATCAAGGCAGCGGACAGATGCTGGTGAGTGTGTTCTACATTTATTATTGTAAATAAAAAGTGCATGTCATAGTTAAGGTGTAGGCCATGTACACATGTAACACAACTACCCATAATGCATGCTGTGCATGTTTGGTGTAAGAGCACACACATCTCACTAATGTGATTAGCTGCCTCAAACACATGCAATAATACCCAGACCATCTCAAATAAATGTGACTAGACTGTAGTGACCATTGGATAGGCACAGTTGATACTCAGCATGCACATAACATACACATATATGTCATACACAGAACATTTTGACATGCTACACATAAAGGATTCCCAAACCCTATGTAAAGACACACTCCAGTATCCATAATCTCATCCACACATTACACATAATATACCTGAGGGGTAGAGGCCTATCCTGGGGCATTTAAACACTCTGAAACACACTACACATTCTTGTCAGGGAATGCTCCTTATTGGCCTCCTTACAAACTCACGTAACAACTGGTTGTGAAATGGTGAATTTAGCCAAGGTAGTACAGTTCTGGCACAGCATGATTAGTGAAACATTTGTAGTCTTGAGTGACCACTTGATGCTTCATGATGATGGCCTATGGTACTATACCCCATCCATTTATTGTAACCACAGTACTACACATAGCTGTCATTGCTACACACCATAATGATGCATGTGTGCACACATATGCACCTCTAAACAGTATGCATACCAGTCACCATTTGCACAACTGACACATATATGTCTTGTGATGCTATTGAGTGACTAGGTCATATGACTTATATTGGGTATGTGTAGTGTTTAAATATGCAGTTGTGTTTTAGCATGCCATGTCATGGATGAGACTGGCATGTCCACAATATGATCTACACTCACTATAAGCACCTTACATTGGGTATGTGGCCAAATGGTATTTCATCAATTATCCATGCACCACTGATGATGTTGTGTGAATACTCATCATGCATGTGCTAAAAATGTGTCCACAGTTACTTGCTAAAGACACAGAGGCTGTAATCAGTATTGGATACCTATCTGACACACAGATACACATCCAGCAATGGTATGTACACCTGTGAATTATGGTGTACAGTACATCACAGGGTTATGAATACCTGTACAGCAATGTTGTGTCCATGTATGCATTATGTTCCAGGGGGAGGGCCATCACCTAATAACAAAACACATGCATCAAAGCCATGTATACTGTTAGTAACAAGGACTGACTACACTTGCACTGCATGCTGTTGAGCAACACATGTCCTGCATGCTAACATGTGTGACTGTTTTGCTTGTGATACTGTACCCCACCATCACCTGCTATTGTGTATGTTCTGTGATTGCTGGTGTTGTGTGTGTCTGCTTTTGGGAGGAGTGTAGTTTTGTGTGTGTGCATGTGCTCTGAAGTCAAATTCAGGTCTTAAAGTGTGTTTCCTGTTTTCCTCTCACAGGTGGTGAGGTGGGGCTGGTTCAGTACAGCAGGGAACCTGATGTCACTGAGACAGACAGTGATCATGAGGATAGGTGTGTTGAGGCACAGGCAGGTTTGTCAGGGTCTGTTGTTGGGCCACCGATTGACAGTATACAAGTCTCCACCCCATCCATGCACACAGTCATACTGCCTGTACATCCATCATCACCATTGCCCTTAGCTGAGGGACAGTGTACGGTTGGCACTGGCCAGGACAGTGTGGTATCTATGGTGCATGTATCAGGACACAGCAGCCATAGCCAGATGTCTGGAATGGTCCACATAGGCAGATGCCCAGGGGTTCTCATCAGAGCACTGCTGGTCATCATGCCCCTGGCAGATGTGCCACACCTCTTACTACCACATGCATGTTCCAGGCTGTCATGGAGGCACAGACATGAATGGAGTGGTACACCAGACAGGGGCTAAGGGCACAGAGGGCTCATTACACCTCTGTAAATGACAGTATCCATGACCTAGCAGGTGCCATACATAACTACACTGAGGTCATTGAAAGATGTTGGGGTGAGACATTGGGTGTCCTCCACAATGTCATGCCCATGTGACAGGACAGTGCGGGATGGTTGAGACATCGACATGGACATATGCCAACAACATCACCAGCTGGAGGTCACCGTGGATGTCCAGCAAGTCACAGCCGCTCCCGTAGTGCCAGTACCAGCCCCAGCAATGTTGGGGGGGCTGTCCATAGACCGTCCTAACAGACCACGTGCACGTGGCTCTGGCCAGTCCCAGTAGGGACCTGGATCCAGTGGACATTTGTCAACCTCTTCGGATTGTACCCAATCTGGATTAGTACCTGATACTGTCTGTAGCACCCCTGCCAGGCACAGGATCCGTATCCGTGGCCTGAGATGGTGATCTGTAAAGCCTGCCAGGTACAGTCTGTAGCTGTCTCACAAATCCCCGTATATGGCAACCACATGGTGGAACTGTGTGCATGCAGTCACACATACATAAACCAGAAACCTAGGGCAAACACATACCCGCACACATGACATCAACATTGGCCCATAACAGTACTCATGGCCCTCACAAACACACTTACACACACATGTTGATTGTATGGCTCAGTGTAGGCCTCTGGCAAACCAACAACACACCCTGTGCATATGATGAAACCTGTGCCACCTCCTGTCATCTGTAACATTGATGCAGGAACAGGCTAACATGGTGCTGATGCACAAGATGACTTTAATAAAGTATAGCAATGGTTGGATGTGTAGCATGTTGTCAGCAGTAAAGTGTAATGATATCCTTGAAGGTGCAGCTGATCAGGCATGATGCATTAAAGCTGTAATTAGCAATGTTGTATTGTTTTCACCAGTGTTTATTCCAATTGTGTTTTTTTTTGCCCATGTGCCACTTGGCTGATGTGTATAGTTGTGTCAGCATGCGTTATACAGCGGACAGTAAGTGTGGGGTGTGTGCAACACATGTTTGCAGGTGTCCATATGTGAACATGGTGGAGGTGCACTGTCTGCATATACATGCATATTGGACACATGGGCAGGGTGACATGCCCTGTTTTGGCCAGTGTTAACACTCCATAGTTTCTATTGGTGGCCAGTATGCATTGTACTACACACATTTTGGAACATGAGTACGCATGTGTGTGTATGACATGGGTTGACACTGTGCTGTGGGTGATGCTGTTGTTGCTATCTGTCATTGGTTTGCATTACTAAGGTTAACACTGTCCCAGCTGCGTAATCCTTTAGTAATGCACACTGTTCACCTACAGGGTTGCATGGACCTTGCTATCACAAACTCAAGAAATTCTCACTTATACAGTAAAAGTGCATTAGTCTCATGGACCCCTGCCATAAACGTAATCTATAATAGAAGGTGTGAAGTTGTACCAAAAAAGAGTTACATACCAAGAAGGGATAACCTCTCTGGTCAGTATCATTGGGAAAATACAAGCCCTCATTAAACATACAAGGCAAGCTTCAAAATACAAAATGGCAAGGATTCCAAAGACAACACTAAAGCTTTCTTTAGTGATGTTTATAATCTACAGAGGAAATCTCAGATCGGGTCACAGTTAATGTAAATGGTCACAAAGTACACTTATCTGACTGACATTATCAATTTCTTGTCAGACAGTTTGATTTCACCACCCTGTCATTACACAAGGGCCACATTTCCAGACCTGAAGAATGTAAAACCTGATGATTCACAGACACTCTAGTTAAAACATCTCTTTACCAAAGTCCAAACCACAGTGGCAATGGTACTGGACAGTGTCCCTGGCTGTGTCATACACAAGCTGACATATGAAGTAACCACTCATCTAAACACTCTGTTCAGATGCAGCCTCTATACAGGTTACATACTTGTGGAATGATGCACGGTAATGGTGTTCACAGTCCACAAGGGTTGAGCTACAATGTCTTCTTCTTCTTCTCCTTTCAGATGCTCCCATTAAGGGTTGCCACAGTAGATCATCTGTTTCTATTTCTTCCTGCCCTCTGCATCTTGCGCTGTCACACCATCCACCTGCATGTCCTCTCTCACCACAGCCATAAACCTCATCTTAGGCATTGCTCTTTTCCTGTTACCTGGCAGCTTCATCCTTAACATCTATTTCACAATATACTCTGCATCCCTCCTCAGCACATGTACAAACCAACTTAATCCTGCCTATCTGGCTCGGTCTACTAACCTTCAAACCTGGGCTGACCCCCCTAATATACTTATTCCTAATCCTGTCCACCCTCGTCACACCCAGTGCAAATGTTAACATAAATTTATTAAGGATAGAACTACAACAGATCCTGGAAACTCTCACCCTATAAGCCAGACAAATGTTATCTGGAAGGCTATGGAGCACAGCATTATGGAACTCATTAACAGGGACATTATGAACCTGCAAGCACCATACCCACATAGGTTCTCTAAAGGCCAGATCATGGCTCCTACACCTAGTAGACTTCAAGCCAGTTAACAAGGCTATAGGTGAGGGAGGGGAGGTCCACACAGCCAAGCAATAGCTCACCAGCAATTCATACCCATCCCACATTCTGGTATTATACATAACCTCAACAGACTGACCATAAACGATTGTTAGATGATGGATTGACAACTGATGCACAGATGTAGGACACACAGTAAAATTTGCAGCCTCTATGTACAATTCTGTGCCAGTAACAAGTGATATTCATCTGCACTCAGTCCTGGGACCACTCCTGTTTGGCATATAGCTTTCTTAGGTACAAGAAAACACAGTAGGGATATGTCTGCCCACGTTTGATGAAAATACATACTGTGGGCTATACTTTATTCTCCAGATGACACACACATCCTCCAAAAGGGTATCATAGAGATGGATACCTGGTGTCAAACTCATGCTGTAAAGCTATAAGCCAAAGAAAGCATAGTTATCCACTTTTAGAAAACAAAGTATCCCCAGAGTACCACATAGGTAGTAGCCCCCAAAATGTGGAACAGGTACGAACGTATGCATAGAACCATGTGTTTAGTCATCTTTCCTTTGATAATCACATTACCAAAGGGTTTTGGAAATCCTTCTGTGGAGCACATAAGCAATAAAGGGTTTGCGTGCAGATCCACAGAGGTTGTTGCACACCTATAATGATTAGTCATCTTTGCCAGACTTTGGAACAGGATTCGAATATACCTCAAGCATAAACCCTCACTCACACTCTTCGATAGAAACCGTGATGAGTGGATGTGAAACAGAAGACGTAGCCCAGGGATCACTGCAGTGGCTAAGCTTTTCACAAGCATACAGAAGTGACCTAAGGTCTGGAAAGCGCCAGCACGCTCTGGCAAAGATAACAGATGCTTTCATGGAGAAAGCAGAGTACCCACCTATGAAATAATTGAGGTCACATGTATGTATATGGCTTTTCCCCACAGCTACCTTACATGTGTAATGCACATACAGTTGTCATTGTGATATGTAATACACTAGAAAAATCAAAACCCACTCCACATTGACCAACTGTGTCACACACACACCACAGTCAGCAAGTGTGAGATTCAAACTCCTTCCTAACTACATTATGATATTACAGCAGTACACATTTACACGACGTGCTATACACATTACTAGGATTTCATCTTTCCACAGGTATATTTGTAGGATGGTGACATCATCAGACTTGTCAAAGATGAGTATACCACTTTTAAGGGGTGTGAGTAGTCTCCAGAAAGGTTGCTCCTCCCCAGGGAGACACACACACACACAGTTGGCAAGTGCAAGATTCAAACCCCTACCTAACTACATTATGATACTACCGCAGTACAAATTTACATGATGCTCTATACACATTACTGGGATTTCACCTTTCCACAGGTATATTTGAAGGATGGTGACATCATCAGACTTGACAAAGATGAGTATACCACTTTTAAGGGGTGTGAGTAGTCTCCAAAAGGTTGCTCCTCCCCAGGGAGACACACACAGTTGGCAAGTGCAGGATTCAAATCCCTTTACCTAACTACATTATGATACTACAGCAGTACGCACTTACATGACGTGCTATACACATTACTGGAATTTCACCTTTCCACGGGCATATTTGTAGGATGGGGATATCATCAGACTTGACAAAGATGAGTATACCACTTTTAAGGGGTGTGAGTAGTCTCCAGAAAGGTTGCTCCTCCCCAGGGAGACACACACACACAGTTGGCAAGTGCAAGATTCAAATCCCTACCTAATTACATTATGATACTACAGCAGTATGCATTTACATGATGTGCTATACACATTACTGGGATTTCACCTTACCACAGGTATATTTGTAGGATGGTGACATCATCAGACTTGACAAAGATGAGTATACCACTTTTAAGGGGTGTGAGTAGTCTCCAAAAAGGTTGCGCCTCCCCAGGGAGACACACAAACACACACACACACACATACACACACACACACACACACACACACACACACACACATACACACACACACACACACACACACACACACACACACAGTTGGCAAGTGGAGGAATCAAGCCCCTACCTAACTACATTATGACACTACAGCAGTACACATTTACACGACACTCTATACACAATACTGGGATTTCACCTTTCCACAGGTATATTTGTAGAATGGTGACATCATCAGACTTGACAAAGATGAGTATACCACTTTTAAGGGGTATGAGTAGTCTCCAAAAAGGTTGCTCTCTCCCCAGGGAGAGACAGGCAGACACACACACACACACACACACACACACACACACACACACACACACACACATGGCAAGTGTGGGATTCTTAATCCAAACTAAGTACGTCTTTACACTTCAGCAAGCAATATGGAGTTATAGGGTGCAATACAGACATTACTTGCTGACAGTTTGCCCAAAGGTTTTTTTCACATTTGCTAACCTCAGCAGGCTTATCATACTAGGTGTATTGTGAGAGTATTGTATGCATAGGCCATGACCATATCATATATGGGTTGATGCACCACATGCTGGCACACACAGGGTCAAACCGGTGGCTAAGCTCTGTCAACCCAATACTGGACAATACAGTCAAGAGGAGTAGGGTCATACAACCACAACACCAACAGTCTCACATAGACATACAATATAAGCACCAGCAAAACACACACATAAATACACATTACCATACTCGGAGAATACAAATATTAATCTGAAAAAGAGAGAGTGTCCTCCTAAGCAGACAAGCAAGCAACATACACCTCCAAGCACACGCCAGAAAACACATAATACACCAAAGCAGTGTGCCTCACAGGCCCTAAGGCAAAACAACATACCCAACACACTAGTAATAGGTGACTCCATAGTTAGGCACACAGATGTTCCACTCACTCGGCTGGACAAGGGGAAGGTTACTGCCAGTTGTCTGTCAGGTACTATGATCCACCAGATAACACAAGCACTTACATCACTCCCGAACAGGTACATATATGATGTGTTCTTTATACATGTCAGTGTGAATGATCTGAGACATACCTCCCAGGACAACATGACAAGAGATATACAGTAGCTCTATGATCATGTAGCCCAGTCTGGTATGACCCTGACCTTGAGTAGCATCTTACCTTCACCTACATGATACTGCAATATAACAGAAAGATGATAAACTTCAACAATTGGCTAAGCTTCTGGTGACATTCAAAGGGGATCCAGTCTCTGTCTGCCTGTGATGACATGATAGACAAGCCTCATTGCTTCACTAGAGATGGTTTGCACCTGTCGCCCCTATGCTTCTGAATACTGGCCAAGGCTCTTGCTGTCCCCATATTACCTTTTTTAGGCAAGGCTCAAAGGTTCATAGGTTCATAGGTAGGTACTAGGCTATCGGCCCTGGGGTCTATACAAGCCCAGCCAAAAAGGTACCCTGGCTTTTGCCACCCAAGAAATTTATTTTCCTGTGCAACTGTCGAGCAGAGACACAGAAGTGATCCCCGGGGTGACTTTCCTATTTCCCATCCAATCATCAAGATTTTTCTTGAAGAGTGCTAATGAGGAGCTTTGTTTGATATAGATAGGTAGTTTATTCCAGTGTATGGGAAGTCTCTGGGACAGGAATCTATCCCTCTGGCATGTTCTGTTTATTGTGGTGACAAGGTTTAGGTCCCTAGAGCGTGTAGCTCGGAGGGATTGGGATTTCTTTAAGTGGAGCATGTCCAACAGCTCTGGGTTTGACATAGCTTTGTATGTTAGGCAGAGATCACCTCTGAGTAGGCGATATGTGACGGAGTAAAGCTGGAGTTTTTTGAGACAGTCTGTGTAGGGCATGTGTTTGAGGCTGGTAATCCTCTTTGTGAGGTATTTCTGCGGCCTTTCCAGTTGTTGTAGATGTCTTGTGAGGTACATACCAAAAGGGGCGTTGTACTCTATAATGGATCTAATGAGTGATGAGTAGAGGGGAACAATGACTTCTTTTTTTCTGCATGAGAAACCTTTCGTGATGAGGTGTGCCATGTAGAAGGATTTCCTGACTACTGTGGCGATGTGATTATCAAAGGATAGACTACTGTCCACCTGTGTCCCAAGGTCTCTTATCACACTTTCGGTGTTAAGTATACTACCGCCTATGTTGTAGTTCATGGGTACAGAGTTTTTACCAAAGGGGATGACAATGCACTTTTTGCCATTGAGCTTGAGGCCATGGCTTTGAAACCAGGCATCTGTCTCAGTGAGGCCCTTTTGTAGGATGTCCACATCGTTAGTAGTTTCGATTATGGCTCCTAGTTTGCAGTCATCTGTGAACTTCATTAGCCAAAGACCTTCTGTGTTAGCCTGTACTTCAGGGACGTAGATACCAAGCAGGACAGGACCCAGGACTGAAACCTGTCGTAGTCCACTTGTCACTGGTCTGAAGTCAGATGTGGAGTCTGCTACTTTCACAGTGTGGGTTCTGTCAGTGAGCCAGTTGGCAACCCATCTTGTTACATAAGGATTTATACCTAGTTTAGTGAGTTTATCTATAATTTCGGAGTGGGGTATGGTGTCGAAAGCCTTGGCTTTGGTGACTGCTTCAAAGAAGTCTATCAGGTTTAGGAGACATGATCTGCCTTTTACAAACCCAAACTGGTTGGGGTCCAGAGTTTGGAGATTACCAATTTCTTTGTTTATAAGTTCCATGATGATACGTTCCATGGCCTTGCAGACCAGGCTCATCAGGCTAACGGGGCACTAGTTCCCAGGGTCCGTGGTGGCTCCCCCCTTTTGTAGTGGGATAACTGTCACTGTACACCATTCAGCAGGCACAAAGCCTGAGGTGAGGCTATGATTGAACATGGTACTTAGGTGTGGTGCCAGTTTGTTCTGTAGTTCATGTAGAATGCAGCCTGGGATGCTGTCTGGTCCCATGGATGCTGTGTTCCTGGCTTTGGAGAGTGTGGTTTTTACCTGTGCAGCCGTGATTACAGGAACTTTGCATTCTTCCGGTATAGAGATGGGCTCTTTAATGGGTGAGAGGGGGGTAAAGTTAGCACTGAACCTATCTGCCAGGATGTTGGCAATATCATTTGGGCTGTATATTTAGTGCCATTGTGCTGTAACTCCGAGCAGATCTGGGTGTTGCCATTGAGATTCTTGACATAGCTATAGAATGCTTTGTGGTTGTCTTTAGAATCAGTGGCGATTTTGTTTTCATAACTAGCTTTGGAGGATTTTATCAGGGATCGCAGCTTCTTACTGAGGCTGACCAGGGAGCTCCTCCACTCATGGGATTTTACTCTCTTTTGCAACAGTTTCTTCCTTTTGTTATACAGTTTGTTTATGGCAGGGGACCACCAGATTGGCTTCCTTTTTTTTTGGAGGATAGCGTCTTGGTTCTGTTTGGGATAGCACAATCCATGCACTCATGTAAGTGCTTATAAAGTGCAATTGTGAAGGATTCAGTAGTTGTAACTGTATTGTCCATCTGCATGGGTGTCATGAAGTTCACCACTTCTGTCTTTAGTAGCATGAAGTTGGCTTTGGAGAAATTTTTTAACATGGTTTCCTTAATGGGTGGGGAGGCAGAATGTGGATATGTAGGGTAATTAGCTTATGGTCAGATCGGACCAATGAGGCATTGACTTCAGGTGTGGAACACCGGTCACTCAGGACAAACCAAACCCCATAACCAACACAAGTAACCACAAAGTGAGCTAAATGCTACTCATTGCCAGAAGTCTCAGCCTCCAAATGCACACACTCAAGGCACTTCTCAGTATGGAGAATATTGATATCTGTGCAGTAACAGAAACCTAGTTCAAGGCTCCAGAGAGCACACCAGCACTACCAGGATACTACTCATTCCATACCTTCAAGCATCAGAACCTGGATCATAGCACATAGGGTGAGGATGTATCCATATTCATCAAGGATACCTACACCTCTCTTTACATCCTCTCTACAGGATATGTACCCATAGAATGTTACACAGCAACATTCTTCCCACTCCACGGGGTGGTGGCCACAAAAGACCCTTGGCATTCACGCTCTATGAGCCTGATGTGTCTGATCTGCAAGGCAATGGAACCAATCATAATGGAAGTCAACAATAAAGACATGTGGAACCTTCACACAGTTGACCACACCCAGTTTGGCTTCGTCAAATGCAGATCATGCCTCCTGAACTGGGTGGATTTCTTTGAGACAGTTACCCAGGCTACAGATGATTGAAAGGATCTCCACACAGCCTACCTATACCTCGCTAAGGCCTTTGCCACCATTCCCCAGTCAGGTATCATAGATGAACTCACCAACCTGGGCATAAATCCATACATCACAAGATGGATTGCAAACTGGCTCACAGATAGATCCCACAAATTAAGAGTTGCTGGCTACATGTCAGACTCTAAACTGGTAACAGCTGGTGTCCCCCAGGGTTCAGTCCTGGGCCCCTCCTGTTTGGTATAGTCTTCTCAGAAGTACATGCCAACACAGGAGGGTTGTGGTTGACTAGGTTTGCTGGGAACTGTAAAGTGTTTGCCATAATAGATTCCCCAAATGACACAAATATTCTCCAGAAGGGACTCTATGAGACAGATGTGTGGTGTCAGAATCATGGCCTCAAGCTCAATGTGAAAGAATGCATAGTAATCCCCTTTGGGGAAAACAAAGTACCCACAAACTACCACATAGGTGTTACCCCCTAAAAACTGGCAAGTTAATAAGGGATCTGGGGACACAAGTAGACAGTCATCTTTCCTTTGACAACCATGTTGCCAAAGTGATTAGGAAATCCAATGCGGCCTACCTAATCAACAAAGGGTTTGCATCAGGATCAAAAGAGGTAGTGGTGGCCCTCTACTCCTAAGTCATCAGACCCATCATTGAGTACAATGCACCATTTTGGATGTACTCGACTAAGCATATCCAGCAGCTGGAGGGACCACAGAGGTACCTCACCAAGAGGATTACTGCCCTCAAACAGTTGTGTTATGCAACACAACTGGTAAAACAAAATCTGTTCTCCGTTGCATACCGCCTACTCAGAGGGTGCACACTGCCTAACATACAGAGCCATGTCCAACACATAACTGTTGAACATGCTCCATTTAAGGATAACAAAACTGAGTCGCACTACACAAACCAGGGATATGAACCTCATCACGGCAATGAATACAACATGCTGGTGGGATAGAGTACCATCCCAGACACTTGCCTTAATGTGGAACAGAGTCCCAATGTACATCAGACAGAGCCCCTCGCTGACACTCTTCAATAGGAACCTTGATGAGTGGATGGGAAACAGACAATTCACGCCAGGAATCACATCAGCAACCCCACTAGAAAGGGGCTTAGGGTACTAACTATTAGAACTAGAGCTTAGGAGGCTAACCAATGGGGTGGTGAAAGCTGCACAACTTGGCTAGGCAAATATATGCCTTTGTAAAGATAGTCTACTACATACCTATGAACCTATGTGACAGGTACATGTCTACAGATAGTAGATGTGTACTTCATTGTACAGTCATGCTGTACAGCAGGCACATGCACCACATACACTGTAATGCTTACAGATACTGGTGGCTATTATGTACAGTGGGTGAGATGTGCACCTCATGTCTTTTGTGCCATTGGGATGTGTGCTGGGTGGGACAGTCCTGGATGGCTCCCTGTCATGGTCACCCTCTTACACACATCTCTGCCCACCCATCTTTGGCTTATTATACTGTGTTCCCCCTACATATATCTAGGTACATAGGTAGGTAATAGGCTATCTGCCTGAAGGCATATATTAGTATGGCCAGAGTGTGCAGCTATCACCACACATGGGGTTAGTTCCCTAAGCATCTGTGTAGTAGAGCTGATGATCCATGGTGTGACAGTTCAGTTTCACATACACTCATCAAGGCTCCTCTGGAAGAGTGTCAGTGAGGGACTCAGCGTAATGTAGGTTGGGAGCCTGTTCCAAAGCAAGGGAAGTCTGTGAGTTATTAATGTATCCCTCCAACATGTTCTATTTATCGTTGTGATGATTATATCCCTGGAGAATGTGGCACAGTGAGCTTGGGTTTACTTCAGATAGAGCATGTACATCAGTTCTGCATTGGACATGGGCTTGACTGTTGGGCAGAGATCGCCTGAGTAGACAGTATGCAACAGAGTACAGATTGAGTTACTTCAGTCTTGTTGCATGGGGCAATTGTTTTAGGCCAGTAATCCTCTTGTTGAGGTACTTCAATGGTCTTTCCAGCTGCTGAAGGTGCCTAGTCAGATTCATCGCAACTGTGCCGTGGTACTCTCTGATGGGTCTGATGACTGATGAGTATGGGGAACCTCCTTTGACCTACATGCAAAGACTTTGGCAATTTGTGGGAACACATAGCATGATTTTCTAGCCACTTTGTGAATGTGTTTCTGGAAGTAGAGGTGACTATCCACATGTGTCCATAGATCTCTTATTATTACCTCCATATTTAGGGTGTTGGCACCTATGTGGTATTTGTATGACTGTAGCTCGAGGCCATAATTTTGACACCACATCTGTCTGACTGAAACCCTTTTTAAGAATGTCTCTATTGTCCCAAACATCGATTATGGCAACCTTTTTGCAGTCATCCACAAACTTTGCTAACCATAGCCCTCATGTGTTTGACTGTATTTCTGAAAAGTATACACCAGACAGGAGGGGTCCCAGGACTGAGCCATGGGGGACAGCAGTTGTTACCAGCTTACAGTGCAAAAGGGAGACCACAATTTTTACCTTATGGGATCTATCTGTGCCCCAGTTGGCACTCCATCAGATGACATACGTGTTTATGCACAGGATGTTGATTTTGTGGATACGACGTGTGTGGGATGTTGGAAAAGGGCTTTTCAAGGTCTATGTAGGCCATGTGGAACTCATTTCATTGATGTATGTCCTGGGTAACTGCCTTGAAAACTGTCTAGCAGGTTTAGGGACCATGATCTGCCCCTGACCAAACCAAAATGGGTAGGGTTGGGTGTTTGTAGGCTCCCAGTAGCTCTGTTTATGAGTTCCATAATGATGGACTCCATGGCCTTGCAAATCAGACTTATTAGGCTTATAAGAAAATAGTTCCCATGGTCTGTTGTGCACCAACACTTGTGGAGTGTGCCAAACATTGCTGTAACCCATAGGGTGAGTCTCAACAGACTGTTCAGGTGCAGGGTCTGTTTGTTTTGGAGTTCACATATGACACAGCCAGGGACACCATGTCATCCCATAGACACCGTGTTTTTAGATTTGGATAGAGCTGTTTAACCATTGTATATATGATTTCTGGCTTTTCACAATCTCCAGGTATGGTAATGGGCCCTTTTGTCAGTGAGAGGGGGGTAAATATGTATGAACCTGTCTGACAAGATGTTGGCAATGTCAGTCATGTACATGTATTCATTTACACTTTGCACTGACTCAGAACATATATGAGTTTACATTGATATTTATGACATAGCTAAAGAAAGCTTCATGGTTCTCTATGGGCTCTTTGGCAATAATTTTGTCAGAACAGGGCTTGGATAATGTTAGGAGTGCTCATTGTTTGTTGATGATACTTATCATAGGTTTATTGATCTTCTTTGGATTTTCACTTTCTTTGAACAACTTAAGTACTTGTATTACATAGTTTGATTATGACAGGGGTCCAATATATTATATGGGTCTGTTTTCATATCACTGTGTGCGGAAGACAGGATTGGTGAATAGTGACATGTGTCTGGAGTAAGAATTGCAACTGCCAGATATGTGTGGCCCACTGCTGTACTCAGACATGGCCTAAGTGTGTGAGCATGCTCATAATGATCTTTCAGTATGTTGTTGACTGACATTTGCTAAATTTGTTTAAGTGTGTGAGCATGTGAGCATGCCCACTATGGGCATATACATATATATATATATATATATATATATATATATATATATATATATATATATACACACACTATATATGTGTGTGAAAATTCAAGTTGTTTTTTACTTCAGGGCTCACCTTTGTGTTGTACACTGACAGGAAGCACGCTGTGCCTGCAGGGCTTCCATGAGTCAATTTGCATAGACTTATCAACATTTCTACATATGGGGGGACAGCTATTATTTGTACATTTCTACCCAGGGGCACACCTGATTGGTACTGTGGGTGTACATAGGATGAGGGGTACACCTGACACTTATACACATTTGCTAGGCCTGCACTGCTATGTCAGGTACTCCATTTCAGTCTGTACTGTTTCCTATCATACTGGCTTGAGGCATACCACTGTACTACAAACCTTAGCTTCCAATTACACGCATATTAGTTTGTGACTTCATAGCCTACCCCAACCCACATCACACTGCCTGGCCTGCTGTTATCTGTCTGCATAGGCCTGAGGGGAGGTTACTCACATGCCTCTTCAGAGGGCATGATACAGCATTTGTTTGTGTTTGCATTTGTCTACAATTGTCCTGCTGGCTGTGACTGTTAGGTATGTGACCCCCCCCAACTGGTATGTGTGAGTGACTTAAGTTGTGTATGTGCCAGTGAAATGCTGTCATGGCTTAGTGGTTCAGTACTGTGACTATAGTGCACAATATCCTGAGTTCGAACCCTGTCACTGCTTTTTTATTTTCCTGCTGGGCAGACCTGACTGGTTAAGGAACAGTAAAGCAGGTGTGAGCATGTTTACCCGACTTTGCTCGACTTTGCCCAACATTGCCCGACGTTGCACTGGTTAGCGCGGTGTGCAGCTACGCTCAGTTGTATTTAAATATGCTCAATACTGGTAAAATGTGCTTAGCAGTGCTTTATATTGCTTAAAATAGGGCACTCATGCCTCAGGTGGTGCTGCAGGGCTGCCTATGTCAGATGCACATAGTACACTCCCTGTACATGTTTGAAATCAGGTAGTGTCAAGTTAGGCATCCCTTTTACTGTATGTGCGAGTCAGAGAGAGGTGTCATTTCCAGGGTTCCTACTGAGTCAGTGTATGTGCTATGCATTGCCTCTTTGCCAAGGCCAGGGCATACTGGGCACACTTCCTTCTGCCTACTGGGGCAGGCTCAGGTTGTTCCTCCTCTGAGTCACGCTGTGCCTGTGCAGGGCTTGGCAATGGTGGGGGGCTGTTTGGCCCCATGCTGTTCATGCTGCAGCTGTTTCTGCAGGATCATATTCTGTAGCGTGGCACATACCATAACAATTTGGGTACATGTAGTTGGTGAGTACTGCAAGGCTCCACCAGATGTGTCCAAGCACTGGAACCGTGACTTGAGCATCCCAAACACACGCTCAATTATGTTTCTTGTTTGTGCGTGTGCCTCATTATGGAGTTCTTGTTCAGATGTGTGTGCATTTCTGATGGGTGTCATCAGCTACAGCTCCAGTGCGTATCCAGCATCCCTCACTAGGTGACCATCAGGGATGTTCCCATTGGCAAATCTCTGGTACAGCTGAGTCAGATGCCAGATGTGGGAATCATGATAGCTTCCAGGGCAGCCAGCACACACATTTATTATTATGTCCTGGGCACCGCACATGACCTGGCAGTTGATGGAGGGGAAGCCCTTGTGGTTGATGTAGACCCTACCCTGCTCACCAGGTGGTGCTTTGATGCATATGTGTGTGCAGTGTATTGCACCCACTACCTAAGGGTATTCTGCTATTTGGTGCAAAAGACGCATATTGCTGGCCAATGCCTCACCGGAATTGGGGAAATATACGTGGTCACTGACATGTGCTGACATGGCATCCAGGAACTGGTGAAGTACCCTGGATGCTGATGCCTGTGAAATCCCCATCATATCAAGTTGGTCTTTGGAAGGTACCTGTAGGTAGTATTCTTATGCCAACACATACCTTGGTATCCACTGGGATGGGTTCCCCTCTGTTGGTTCTGTGTGTGAGGAGTGGCTGGCACTGCTCAACAATTTGCTGTAGGAGGTCTCTGTCCACCCTATAGAGCTCCACTATTTCCAGCTCATGTAACCCCTGGTAGGTTACCCTGGATCTGTACACTCTTCTCCGTCTCCTCACTGTGGGTTGCTCAGCAGCATTCACAACATCACCACCCTCAGCACCTTGCACATGTTGGTTTATGATAGCAACAGCAGCCCCTAACATTTTGTCTGACTTAAGCTTTTTAAGCTTTCCCTCTTTGTATACTGCAGTGTTGCAGAGTTCTTGGGAAAAAACAGGGGGGAATGGTGTTTGCAGAGTTTAAAGTGCTGGGCTGGGCTAGTCTGTTGCCTGTGTAATTGGCTGATTCGGATATATTTCACCTGGCAGCTCTGCTAGTTCTCCTTGTTTAACTTCCTACTACTTTTTTTCCTTCCTTTTGCCTTTCTGTTTCCGCCTGGGGGGAAGCGCCGCGCAAAGAAGCACAAACACTGTGTGCATGTTTGCAAGGAGTTTCCTATCTTTTAACATTGTGCACCTTTGGTTTGAGGTTTTCAAATAGGACAACTGTAGGCACGTCTCTTGCAATCCTGAGCAACTCAAAGCAAACATAAGCCACTGTGCTCCTGTAAGCTTACAGCCTGTCTGACACACTCCCTCATGATGTCACCTATATTCTTCTCTACTACTCACCTACTCCTACTCTTACACTCTTGGGACATGGCTCACATGCTAGGGAAAATTGGGATTCACTATCCTTATCCTCATTTGCATAGGATTGTCTACTAATGCATGGTTACATCTCTCACACTGAGCTTACCCCCTTAGCAACCACTACTCAGTAGCCATGTTGTCTTCAGCCTGCCATTCACCTGCATGGCAGAATAAGCTTTTTAGTGAAAATGTCTATTTTTGGCTTTTTTTTAAATATTTTCTTGTTTTTATAAGTGCCACACGTTTGCGCGGTGCTGCGCTATGCTTAAACATCGGAGATTGGGGAAAAAAAAGTTAAATTGTTATATTTTTAAACATTTATAAATGCCAATGGCCTTATATTTGACCATTGGCATGCTTTCTCAACTGTATGCATCCTTTATTTGGAGCTGTCATAGCTCCGTTTATCTATTTGCAGAACGGTACTCTGTTACCAATGGAGTACATTTCTGCAGCTATCACTAATCTTCCACGGACAGGTTAGTGTTTCCTGGATCACAAATTTACCTCATTTGCATGGCTTTCACCAGCAAATGAGGTAATTTGCATACCATGACGCTGTCCGTGCAAGAGTAGCTTTAGCAGCTTTCGTGCATGCCCCTGCCGGCTGTCCCTGAATCGCACGGCAAACATATTGCCGCCGTAAGCTCCTACACTCTTCTTGCACTCCATGCAAGCTTCGTAAATCTTGCCCAGGTTGTCCACTCTTTCCATTAAAGTAGATACTCAAAGATCTGCATGACTGACAAATAGTCACTCAATGTAGTTCTTTAAGAGGTACTTAAAATGGCATTCCATGAAGACAAAATGTTATAAGAAGATGAAAATCCAAAATTTCAACACAGGTCTTCAGCCCCCCTTCCCCTGCCATGCAAGATAATTTGCCCAACAAGGCATCAACTGCGTTTTCCAATCAATACACTCACTCTTATACCAACAGTCAAGTTGGAAGAATTCCAATTAATCTACAACATGTCTCTAGGGTGTTGGAGGAAATGAGATTATGGTTACCAACAGTCAGATTGGATGAGTGCCAGTTTACCTACAACATCTCTGTGGGCTATTGAAAGATCCAGAGAACCTGCAAAATATCCACACAGGGGTCAGTAAGGACATGTATGTAGGCTGTAGACAAAAGGAACCATTGCCATGAATTCTAAAAGAGAAACAAGCAGTGTGACATGACACTGCTAGTTGTCATGCCATTGTGTCTCCAATAACCTGTTCTCTCACATCCTCTGTAGACAGTTAAAAATAGAAAATCAGTGTGTACAATGCTGATGACTTATTGTGATAGAGAGTAAAAGAAATATGGCCAACTTATTAATCTTAGGTACTCCATAATGCCCTACACACACACACACACACACACACACACACACACACACACACACAAGGCATAGGCATAGCAAGGATAATTTTACACTGAGCAAATACAATAGACCACCTGACACTGCTTCTAGAAAGCAAGACAACATTGTAAATGTGATGAAACAGCAGTGGTAAGTTACTTTTAACCACAGATGACCCCCTTATAGGTATTTTGACTGTGCGTACCTCAGAGAGGTGATTGTGAAAAAAATAAATATAGCCATAGTAAAGTATTCAAGCTTGCTGCACTGAAATGTGCAAAATATTTGCAAAGCCAAAAAATGATTTAATTTGATCATGAAAGCAAAGCTAGTCAAGTGCATCCACAGACAGCCCTCATATCCAGCTATTATAGTCAGTTTGTTGACTGTGTATACCTCTGATATATACATACATGGGTAAGTATACCCACATACAGATACACATGTTTTACATCATACCTAAATATAATGTATCTGTGTGTCTGTGTGTAATGCCATGCTTAGGAGCTCTTTGCAGTTTTTGGAGTGATGTTTAGCACCTCCTCTATGACATTTTTCTGTTTGTGTTATGATATGTGGGTAAAGTGTCAGTATAGGTACTGGCAGTTTGTATGAGAGGTCTCTCTCCTGTTATAACAAATATTTGTACCTCTCACATATGGACTTATTTTATGGTAATAGCATGTAGTTGTCAGTAACCATATGACAAGCCTATATATATTGCCTCAGGGGTTTAGTGCTAGAAGGCTAGCAACATATAGGATGAAGGCAGTCTGAGTATCTGTGGTTGATATAGAAACACCTGATGGTACATGGTTTACAGACTTATGGAATTTTGGTAACAATGTATCTAGAAGGGAAGGAGAGCTGTATTTTCTGGAATGAAAAAGAAAAGCAAAAACAGTACAAAATACTGCAACACAGTATAATACAGCACAATATGGTCCAATATGATACAGCTTTATTCAGTACAATGTAATAAAGACTGATTGAAGAGCAGGTATGGATGGAGCAGCAAAATAATCAAGGTAGCATTCAGCAGAGTATAAATATACCAAAGCACAGTATTCTAAGGTGATCATTGCAATGGCACATTACTAAAGTACATCTGAATAGTACTGCATCATTTGAAAGCCTTAAATCATCTCTGGTCTCCACAACCTCTGAAAGCTATTAAAGACAATAACATAGTGATGTGGTACTTAGAAATAGGTGGATACCAGATCTTACTTCCTTTGTAGAGTTGCTATGATAGACCAGTAGGTAGTGCTTCAGCTCAAATTGACTTTTCAGGCTATGTACATTCTGTAAGAGCAAAACACTATAGCAGGCAAGTCAAGAAGGACTAGGGCAGACACTCATAAATGGAAGCTGCACCTAGAGGTCTTCCAGGAATTGATCCCTCTGTGGAGAAAATGTCAGATGCTTGTCTCCATACTATGGTTCAGTCAAATGAGCAGAAGACTGGACGATGATTTGAAAAAGCAAATTTGGAAGAAACAGGAAAAATCAAGAAGAGACAAAAATATTCAGCCAAGATATTGCTGGACTGGGTGTGAGAAGACCTGATGCAAGCAGGCATGACTGTTGAAGTTAGGAGAGTAGTTTTGAATGAGGAGAAGTGATGACAGCAGATGCAATACCCTGGCCCTATTTAAAAGTAAGGAAATGGGATTGATGATGATTTAAAGTCAATAGTTTACCTTTATTTTAAACTCCCTGAACATGATTCACATACAGATTCAGTGCCCATGCAGTTTCTTTTGATACACGTCAGTAATTCAAACTGCTAGGTTATTGTTTTGTTCTCCATTATTACAGGACAATGGTGTTAGTATAATGAGGACAATGTCTCTCCACAAGGCAGAGGTGAGCTTTTTCCAATAAAAAAGTATTTTTGTGTGTCCTTCATTGAACAGAATCATTCACCACTTTGTTACTTGGCTCACAAACTACATAATATCTTTCTGAAACAGAGAGTCAAGACAAAACAGATTAGCACCTACATGAGATAAAATAGGGATATGCATGCTGGCATATTTTTACCACTTATTGGCTATCACTGGAATACTCTAAAATGTATCCAGAGGATGTCAAAACACAGCTGGTATACATACTAGTAACCTCTGAGACATTATTTGAAAACACTGCATATGACATTCCAGAGAGCCTGGATAAAATGGATGAAACTGCTGTTTTTTATTCTCTTACCCCAGCACTCGACTAGATACAGTTAAGCAAGTAACCGACACCTTTACAAAATACAGGTGCTAAAAACAAAAGGTGCAGAAAAAGAAAATGGCATTTCCAACATAAGTAACATTTGTTTGGGTAGTGCAAGGCAGTGAGAAAACTTTACACAAATTGCCCATGTGTTATACAACTGACCTTGAGATATGTATGCATAGTCTCTTGGCTAGTTCACTTTTTTAATAATGTGATTGCATGTTTTTGTTGTTTAAATCAAATCATAGTGTACCAACAATGAAACTATTTAGATGCGCAAGAAGCTCTGTCAGGCAGATGCACTATTAGGCTATGGTAAATGCATGTTTTTTGATATGTGTATACACACGCACATTATAAAGACAGAAACATATTCTGCAAATACACACTAAATGAAATGGACAACTCAAATTCAACACTACTATATGAACAAATGTTCATATGGTATTAAGCCCAAAAATAAAAATCATTATTTATATAAACATGTCATAGAGTGTGTAACAGTCATAAAATTGTTTTTTTTTCTGTGCTAGATAGCGTGACTAGGAAAGGGGTTAGCCCCTAATCTAAACTGCTAGCAGCATACATGTTTGATTTTCTGCCATTTATTTACATCCCCTTGTAAAGTTACACAACACATTTGATAAAATTGAACATATCTTAAAATTGGTAAAGTTCTCAGAATGTTTATGTAGTGCATTTTTTAGATCTTTTTTTTCTGATGTTGGTTTTTACACACACACACACACACACACACACACACACACACACACACACACACACATTCTGTCTGATAATTTTCTCTGCATTTTACTTATGTAGAATGTTTCATGTATCATAACTGGAAAGATGTTCATCTCCTTATATAAATACTATCCAGATTTGCTGTAGAATGCCTGCACATTGCCAGGGATGGGGGCATGTTAATTTCATGTCTGATGAGACTGTCATTCTCACTGAGGCACTAAACATGACCTGGCTTTACTTTAACACTGGTGACTGGCAGGAGAAGGGTGAGGAAAGAAGGACAGCATTGTCTGACATATGGCTGAATTTGTAAGCCTGCAAATTCACATCAGTGGGTTTGTGGCATGAGGTTATTGAAGGGACCACCATCAAGACCCTCATGGAGATAGAGAGTTACTAGTGTTACTGTACAGTTATTGTCCTGGTGGTTTGTCTCACTGCACACCTATGTATACAGTGTCAGTTTGGATAAAAGATATATTTTTACATTGGCTCTCTCCATTATTACATCCCCATTCACACATTATTTACAGATCCTAACATTTTGGGGAGTCAGTGCCATGCATACCTCTCAATTGTCCAGATTTTTGCTTTATATTTTTGGTCTGTTTCTCATAAAAATTGTGGTTTTGCAGTTTTTTTCCTGCAAATCATTGATGATTGAATTCTCTAAATAATAACCTGTATTTGAGTTTCAGGCTTCATATAATTCATAAAATGCATGGTAACACAAGACATTTTATTCTGTTAACTTTATAAGTTTATAAGAGCAGTGGTAGTGGTACACATGATAATTTTGAGAGTATGGCTGGCACATCAGCTAGTAATCAGGATACAGTGCTCAACACTACACTCTTGATGTGTTTTAGGTATGAATGGTGTTGCTGATATGTAGGTCGCAGCCAGTGAACACAGGACTTGGATGTTGGCATGTCTTTGGTGCCCCATCTGTGCCTACTGCTACATAATGCACAGTGTACTGATGGTGCTGTGCTAGTAGCTCCAGTAAGGATGTAGAGGGGATGCAGATCATGATATTGTCATGGCATAAGTCATGAACTGGTAGACTGGGAGAATAAGCAGTAATTACCAAAAATGTTCCAGATGGCAGCACACATTTGGACTAAATTGTTGCTGCATCACATGCTCTGCCACTGCAGCTTTACAAGATCAAGTTTGGTGACTAAATGTCTTGACAGATAAAGAGATCCTAGCCTAGGCTGACAATGCAGATGCTTTACAGATTGCTTAACTCATAAACAATGTATAATGGTGTTGAAAGAAAATATCATGAATTTCTTCACTGCATGCATACGATGATGTATAGCTTTGGAACTATTACATCTATAGTCTGATTTGTACAGCAACTACAAACACTTACATTCCTGGAAAGCAAGATACTGCTGGCTGGAGCACACTTGACTATGGTCCGGATCGGAGATATATTGTGTCATGGATGGAGTAATTCATCAGCAATACAGGGATGCCCCCTTCTGAAATGGTGTGTGTGTGTGTTAATGTCTGATGCAATAGGTCAACAGGATGTGCACCTGCCAGAGTGACCTGCATCTGTCATATCACCTTAACATCAGAGGTACATGCAGCATGTTACTCATACTACCATGCACATAGTTGTAATGTCACAGTACATGCTTCTCTAACACATTAGCCATGCTGCTGATGCTTGAGCATAATAAAATTTCTGTCTCACACATTTTCCTGACGGTCCTCCCCAGTGCCATTTTTCAGTACCACCTTATTTGTCCTGTCATTGTTCAGATGCTTTGGGTTGTAGGGCAAAGCTGGAATGCCCTGTGATGGGAAGTCAGCATGCTGTGCTGTATCAGATTGTATAACATAACACCGAGGGTGATCATTTAGACTCTTTTCTCAGGTGGATACAGGAAAGCGCCTCTGGATGTCTCTGGGCATCTGAATCAGAATTTGTGGCCAAATACACATTCTGTCATTAATCTGTTTGTCAGTCAACCTCACTGTAACTTTCTTCTGCTAGGAGATGAGGGCTATGGATGGGTATCATCAACCATGATTGAAGCAGCCAACTGCTATTGCCTAAAATGCTAAATATGCTTGTGTTGGGCATGATCATGTTGTTACCACATTTACTTTGCCTCCTTGTTGCTTTATGGATTCCTTTCATGTAGCTGTGTGCTCACCCACTAGGTGGTTACATGGAATGTATCCTCTCACAAACTGCTGATGTAATCTGTTTATTCTCCAGATATGTGGGTCATGTATACTTCCAGTGAACAATGCATATACAGTTGTGTTTTCATTCCACATGCACTGTACACTAACCAGTAGCTCACTGAGTGTGACCTAATTCTATATAACAGATATCTGCCTACTTAAGATAGGGGCCTTTATAGCAACACAAGTGCTGCCATTGGCACCTAAGACTATAAGATTTTCTATCCCATAAAATCCTTTCATGATCACTTGGTTATCAGCTGATGTTGATGGAGGCTGTATAGGGTTCCCACCATTGTCATATATGACAGGAATTTTTCAGTGATACAGGAGGCAGCAGTCTGGGGCATTCCTATGGTGTATCCCATCTGGTGATGGAATACTTGGACTACAGGAATTTCCTAGATGTAAGCATACCTTGATCTACAAGAGAATGGGATTACCCCACAAGTTGTATGCCAACATGTGTGATGCAGATATTTGGTGCACAGCTTGCACTGACTATTTGCAGATAATATTTCAGTGGTCTTCTAAACAGAAAGCTGATAAAGGAGCAACCTTGTGTAATGCTAAGGTCTTCACCCTTTGAACGCATAGTCCTTCACAAGTTGTTGGGTTTCAGTTGTGACCAGGACATTTGTTTAATGAATAGCGTTATGTTACTGCTTCCTGGAATGGTCTGACAGCTTTTACTTCTCTCTTTTATGGCATCATAATCCATTACTTTGTTTCAGGAGAGCTATATGTTGCAGTTTGCTAGATTGGTAGTTCACACTCCCTCATTCATATTCTGTTACTTGACATTAGCTTTGGAATCACAATTCATTGATGACCATTCACACACTTAGTTCAGTGCCTTACATAAAATAAAATATTAAAATCTAGCCCAGTGATGAATGGGATGAGGGAAATGTCAGGTGTAGCTATGGAAATATATTTGCCAGTGTTCTTGTCTCAGAAGACTAAAAAATATAGGGCTTAAGTAACATGTCTTATGCAGACCATATCATAGCCCTATCTCTAAATTGTCTCCTACAGGTTGTTGTAGAGAGATCTATGCCTGGTATATAAGGCATTGTCGGACCCCACTCTGATGGACCTCCTGCATATCTTCACAACAGTAGCACCAAAATTACCTGTTCTAAAGACTTAAACCTTGCCTGTGATATAAATAGGACTTGCTAGAGAAAGAGATATGTATCTTAGAGACTACCACTTCCCTGGAATAGGCTCCCCATCCATGTGAAGTAGAGTTCCTCCCTAACCCAATTCAACTGTAACTTGTACAACTGGATGGGAAACTGGAAATTCATCTTTGGTTTGGAATCTGTGACTCTAATGGATGCAGGCAGCCTGTAAATGTTTCATCAGCCAAGCCCCTGCTTACACTTACCAGGAGTACCAGAACATGTCAGAGATTTGGGATGCATGAATAGACTTAAAAAGGCCCTAGGGGTCATTATCCCAGTACACACCTATGAACCCATGGTGGAGATTTCCCTCCTGTAAAATGATGATGTTGTGATGAAGGCTAAGACAATTTGTGGGTACCAGATGTGAAAACAGAAATCTAAAAAAAAATGTATGTTATATATGTAGGTATAGCTACATATGTTATCTCTCTCTCTCTATATATATATATATATATATATATAGTATACAGGAAAGTCCAATTTTCAGTGGAGGCCCAGGGAGAAATGCTCCAGATTCACGACTTTGTAACATGGGAGGAGGAAACCCACATGAATTCAGG